>NC_140584.1:223676391-223759683 GCF_964204655.1 Triturus cristatus
AACCTTTTTTGATATATCAATTATTAAATTATTTGAATTTGTAATCATTATGACTAAAATTCTAAATATTCACTGAACTAATGAGTGATTTGAACTATTTTTTAAAAATAAATCCCTTGTAAACTCATTTCAATTCTCCTTGCCATTTCCTGTAAAGTCTCCTTTGGTCTTAGAAATTAAATCCAATTTGAAGCCATAATGCTCGAGTTTCCTGATGTAATGCCTGGCCTTGTCCCAAAGATGACATCTTAAACTAGTATTTATCTTTAATGCCCCATCTAACACTCTTTCCGCATGGATATCTAATGATTTACTGAAAAATGGAGGCTGTAAATATGTTCTGGCTAGTTAAATATGCTGTGCTTGCCACATGATTCTGACAACTCCTCAATCAGAATTATTGCTTCCAGTGAAGGATGAACTTTTCAGTCAAAGGGCGATGCCTTCTCGCAGTCCTCTAGGACAATAAATGTAAATCACCTTATGCTATCCATAATAATTTAATGTTCCATCTACTTTTATCAAAACTTATCAGATACTAGTAAAATGTTGAAGTTGACAAGCATTCGAATCAGAAACATGGATTTGCTTGATAAGATCAGCAAGTGGGGTGATGAATTTATACAGAAACATGCAATTTATTGCATCAATACTAGTGAATTGTTAGTGTATTGTGAGATTAAATGTCCTTTACCTTGTTGCGGTAGCACTTGAGTTAAGCAGCCAGCATAATAGGATTCTCAGAAAGACAATCAAATCCTGACTTTTATACTGAACTGCACCAGCTTTGAATCTTGTAATGCACTGGCTTAACTTTTTTGTCAGTAGCTTTGAATTCCTCTGTAATGCCCCAAATTTAAGTCCCTCCCTGATACCTGTGGGGCAGACTTGAGTATCCCAATAGTATATGTGAGAAACCAGGACTTTTTGCAGTGTCCCCCCTACTTTTGCCCCCATTTTGAAAACTATATGCTGGTTCTCTGACTTTGATTTTTCCTGGGCTCTGCTAACCAGACCCAGGGCCTGTGCTCTGTGTAAAACATACATGGTGATTAGGTATAATTGCAATTTGCACTGACAACCTACCTGTAAGTCCCTAGGATATGGTAGGGTATGTAGATTCAGAGGCCTAGTAGATTTAATGCACTTAAGCATGCACTGCTGTGTTGCCTGCGGTCATTTTAAAAGTCAGCCCAGCTATGCAGGCTGCTTTTAAATTGAAATATATGAAAACGCGACTTTGAAATAAAACAGACTTCCAAAGTCTTAAACTACCTTATTTTTGCATATAAGCCACTCCTAAGGTCAGCCCTAGTGGCCCCAAGGGTAGGGTGCATTGTTAAAATAGGCAAGTTCATTATAAAAGATATTTTATATGCCCTGGTGAGGGAAAAACTGCCAATTTAATGTTTCCTCATTGTAGCACATATACCCCATAGGCTAACATGGGAATGCTTTAATAAAGTATCCTTTGACAGGAGTGAGCTAAAATAATACTTCAACGTATTAAATGTTATAATAAATCCAACAACTAGCTAAGGGCAGATTTATTATGACTATCAGAGAAAGGAAGTCATAGAGCTAGTTTTTCTTATATGCCAAAATCCAACCTTCTAGCAGTCTCTCCTGATTGACCAGCCTTTCATAGGCTGACCCAAACCGCTCTGATGAAGAGTGAAGTGGCCTGCATAGAGAAAAAGGACACCTGGTGGGGGGGATCTGCAGAGCAAAAAGGCAGGATGGGGTGGATTGGCCAAACTGGTCTTCCAAGAGAGAATGACAGTGAGAGTGAGACAGGCCCCCCAGTAATTAAATTAGCGGAGCGGCTGAAAGGGGAGCGTTAGGGAAAGTTAGCCACACAAGTGGTTTGGCTTAGCCAAAGCCTTAATCTCCACTAAAGAGTTTCTCCATTTTGGATTTTAAACTACAGGGACTTCTGTGACAAGAATTTGCCACACTCCAGGGGAAGTTGTCACAATTGAGAGTGGCACCCTGCACCCCACTGGTCATGGGTACCCCTCTGCGTGCCAGCGCAGACGTCATGATAAATATGGGAGAGCTATCCAGAAATTAGGATCCCGACCTGAAGAAACAAGAAGAGGAAGGACTGCCCTGCTGGAACCCCTGACCTGCACCAAGAGGACTGCACTCTGAATGACTGCACCTGCTGCGTACTTTGGGAACTACAGCAAAAGAAGAAATCTGCCTTGCTTTGAAAGTTGAAGGAGTGGACTCCCTGAAAGCAACAGCTTAAAAATACTTTTAAGAGTTGGGCAGGTACATTGGGGGAATTATAGTCTCAACATCCCAAGGAGCACTCAGAAATTCTGGAAACTTGGACTGGTGTTGTGGACCCTCAAAGACCCATAAGAAACATCTGGAGATGAAGGACTTCCCTGATCCTCCCCTAATGGCACTCATAAGGACTGCGTATGCTACCTTCACAAGGCTTCACTACATCAGGACTTTGCCTGTTTTAAAGGATAAGAAGTGAACTCACTGATCAGCAACAGGTAAAATAGTGCTGGAAGAGCTACCTGCAACATCAATAATGAAGACTCCTCCAGCTGACAAGCTTCATCTGGCTTTTACTTAGATTGCCAAGGTGCATTGTGAGAGTTGTTGTCCCAGACCCCAAGAGGGAAACTAGAGTTTCTGAACCATTGGTCGCTGCTGTTGACCACTTTTCTGCATCAAGAAACACTGTTAAGTGTTTCATCACTGGCGGCTTGGACTTTTGACGTTGTCACGGTCCAACGCAACCTTTTTTAATGCTTTGAGTGCTATTTGCTTCTAAGTGCTTGTTTTACTTTTAATGTGTAAATATTCATATCTCTGGTTCCCTGCATTGCTTTTTTGTCATTTTGATGTCATTTTAATCATAAAAATATTTCCTATGTTTATAAATTGGTGTTTGATTTTTTGATTGTTTGTTCTGACTTACTGTTTCATGCATTTGTTTTTTAAAATGCTTAAAACACATGTCTAGCTACCAAAGGTTGAGTACGGGAATAAGTTATTGAGACCTTGACTGGACCTTATATTGTGATTGTGGCCTTAATACAAGTGGTAGGTACCTACTTACCCCTACTAAAAAAATAAATTACAGCAGCATCAGGAAAATAATGGCATGTAACTATACTTATAATCTGATATCTACTCATTTTATTCCTATAGGAAAGAGTGGTGTATGTTCATCAAATCTTCTCCACAGGGTCACATTTCCTTCTACTTACCCACCTTGCTGAAAGGGTGTGCTCAATTGTTGCAACCTCAACCTAACCCAAGATACCGGATGTGGAATTGCTATTGAGACTGCTGTACATTCCTTTTGCATTTGGCACTCTGTAGAGAAAATTAACAAGTAAATGACAAACACCAATATTTAAAAACAAGAGGGAAACTACTTGAGTGTCTGGAATATCCTACATATGTCTTATTTTCAATATGCAGAAGCGCCTATAAATGATAAGACCTAGATTTAGATTTTAAAGACATGCATATTCATTCAGGGCTCTGTGAGTTTATTGGGTGAAAAAACCTCCTGGAAGAGATACATTACCTCAGTGTAGCGTTATTACCTGAGGTGTTTAAGTATGATCTAAGGATCTCCTTGAAAAATGGAGGATAAGATGGGCAACTAGTCTTATGCTAAGGGATATGCATATGCAGACGGATCAGACACCTACCGGCTCCCAGTCCAATAACTTTGAGACTAAGAGGCCGCAAGATAATAGGGTGACCCCTACATAACCGAGGACGATACATGACTTTTGACAGGAGGAACGGCGTACAGGGATAAATAGGAAGAAGAAGGTTGCATACACAGATATGGACGGGGGTGACATGGTAAGGGAGGGGGATAGTTAAGTTCAAACAAAATGTTTTTGTTGTAAAAGTGACATCAGTTAAAAGAGTGTGGTACATTTGGGGAAGGGATAAAGGGAAGCAATGATATGCTAAGTCTTGCTATTATGAGGTATATGGCACTGTATGCATCCATTTTGTGTGCCATAAGTTTTGTTTTTCTCGTCTCTCCTTCTTTCCCTTTTTTCTTTCGATTCATTGACCTTCCTTTGATGTACAGCGTCATATTATGTTAAAGAGGATGTATCTTATTTTCTTATCTCAGATGTCAATAAAAATATTAAAAAAGAAAAGAAAAACATGGACAACCAGTCTTGCTTAGTGGTGATAATACACAATATTTGCACAGTGTTCTGGCCACTCTCTAAATTGAAGCATGTGCATATTTTAACACCCAGCAGGAAACATAAATAGTAAATTTCTCAAAGATTGAGATCGTTTTGCACTCAATTTCAAGTACACCACAGTATTCAGAATTATTATAATATTTCACAGTTCCAGTGTATTATTTTAACAACTAGTAAGCAAGATTGAAAATATATGAAAGTGGACATCTTTGCATATATGCCCTTATGCATCGCAGCATGTGCACACAGCATATCACTCGATCAATTATGTCTGACCTGCTGGTCTGCTCTCAGTTTGAGCATATAATCTGCCCACTACGCCTGCTTTACTGGGCCTGTCAAATGCCATATCTGTCTGTCTCTATTTTTGGAGCCAGGTGTGTGTTGTCAGGGATCAGAGAGTGTGTAGGTGGAGAAATATACCCTTAACTAAAACTAGTAGAATGGCAGTTGTGCATGCAAGTCTGAAATCTCAAGAATGTCTGAAAGAAGATAAAAGACCCTGCAAATTCCCTGCATGGTGTGGTAAGAGAGTCGCCTTATCTACCTTTACTGTGTGTCAAGTACATCTGCTATCAGCCATTTATTTTTCTTGCTATTTTTTTTCTGGATTCAATAAGAAATGCACGGTGTGCTTCAAGAGACCTAGCTTTGCTTGCCTCCGACCAGGAAGCTCATAAATATGTTGTAGAAAGTCCAAATGTGGTAAAAAATCACTGCAGTTTCTATGGGCATTATTTGGAGTTGTTTACATGGCACTTGAGATGTAGTCAGTAATGTCACCTATGATGTCATTTCACGTGTGATGTAATATGTGAGGTCTTAAGCAGTGCATGAAGTTTACACAAGTTATAGTTATTTGATTAAATGATAACTGGCGAATTTCAGTGGTTATTTTTTGTTTATTAAAAATATCTCACTAAATACCTGACTAAATTCACCTTGTTTTAGTGAAGTTTTCTTTTTTTAATGTAAGTTTTTATTACAAAAACTAACTTTACCTTCTCCCTATCCTTTGGTTCTTCAGTGAATTTCTATTGCCTTTCTATCATATGCTAAGTAGCACACATGCAGAACACCCTTTGGCAACCTGCACCAAACCTCCCTCCCCTGTGGATGGTCAACCTCTCCGGCTAACTCTGTGCCTAACTCTCTGTGAATAGCAAACACCCCAAATGTGCACATCTTTCTGTCATGAGAAGCAGTGGGATGGCCTTGCATCCACCCTACAGCAAGTGGCAACCCCCCCCCCCCCATGTGCACAGACCACAGACCGCACAAGGGTGGATTTTCTGAAGGTTAACACTTACAGGCTCAACCCAAAGACCTCCATAAAGGCAATCTGTGTAAATTTGTAATTTTAGTATAATTCCATTCAGCCTAATTATATGCAAACTTTCCTATGGAAATTCAAATGGGAAATTGCATTTCTGGGACCCCCTTTTTTGGTCCACACTTGAGAGCTCAGCCCAAAACCTCTATGATGGAGCAAAAGTGGATGACATTTTTTGTTCAAAGTTTTGTGCAGATTCATCAAACAGTGCAAAATGTACTGCAGAAAGTCTCACTTAACTATAATTACACTAGGGTGAGCGGTCGCCACTGTGTAGATTTAGTTAGGATAGAATTCCTGTAGGAAGAGCATTTCTTTTTTGCTTATAACAATGTCACCATTTTGACAAATCTACATGGAAAAAGTTCATCAACCATAGAACCATCCTGGAAAGTTTTGGGGTAATCTGTGTAACGGGGGCAAGAAAATGCCCTTTCCGCATTTAATTTCCATAACGAATTTTGAACAATGCTAAAGCAAAAATGACTTAACAGAATTACATCAAATAAAGCAGAAAGCTAAATATTTACCCAGAAAGCCTGTTTTTTGTGATTTGATGAAGTTCTGTTCAGTAGTTTATTATTATATTTCAGCCCTACTCCCCATTCTTTTTCACAGCAGGTGCTGAGGGTTGGTGTCCCTGGAATGAAATCGACTTGGGGAGGGGGGTTCACATAAGCCTCTTTCCCAAAATAACATTCTAAAATAAACCCAGGACCTAGTCCACCTCCAAGGATCATCTAAAAGTAAAAAAAAATAAAAAATTTATTTTTCCATGTGTTATGTATTGGCTGTCACAATAAAATGTTATGTTATGGCCAGCCAATTAGAGTGCTCACTGCCACAGGATTCTCACTCCCGCAGTAGCAAAATTGCAGAAAGGATAAAAGCCCCAAGGCCAATTGGAAGATTCTATTTTTTGAAGTTGAGGTTCGGAGACTGTTACTAGAGTCTCTCAAACCAAACTGTTTAGCTCTCCTAACATTTTTGTACCATCATTTCTTTATAACTAACTATTAAACAGATTTACACCAAATCACAAACCGCACGGTTTCTGGACTTTCGCCATTATAGTCTCCATACTTAATTTCCAGCCACCCTATTTGCATGGTAAAAGAACATGAATAAAATACTTGTTTTATTCGTTTTGAGGAAATATTATTTACTGAAGATCTGTAATTAATTTGTATTGCTAACACACAGGTATCTTGATTTGGATTGTTTGAGAATTTTACCATGCAAAAATGTCGGCTGGAAATTAAGTCTTGAGACTATGATGGCAACAGTCCTCTTTCCTTTGCTACGTTCCAATTTCCCTGGAGGAACACCTCATGTGACTTTTCAAAATATAAAGAAAATGAATGTGATTGAGCAGACTTCATTTATTATTATGCCTTGAGACAGCTACTCGCCGAAACGCATCTGCTTAAATAAACGGAATTAACTGCCCGTGAGTGCTCCGAGTCTATTTCGTTGTAATATGTTGTTCATATTTATGTGAGCCCATCCTCATGATCAGAGGCACCCACCTGTGAATTCAGTATGTACCTGGCGGACATTTTGTTGTACATTTTAGTTGGTCAGTGCCTGAACCTCCAGCATTAGGAGCAAAGGAGGTACTTGGCAGCCGACAAGGATCACAAATGATTTAATTTGGTGAATTTAGGTCATCGGACCAGCACCCTCTGTGATGAGGTACAATGACTTTGATATGTGCTGGCAAGGTGAGGGAGATATCTGAGGTATACCATCTCTGGATGTGCAATAATTTGATGCCTGGGGTCTGTGGCAGCCCATTTGGGGAAGATATTTGGCAGGAGGACTCAATTGATTGTGCACGTTATCGTGAGAGAACATGACTAAATACCTACAGAGTTTTATTAGTATTGAGGAAATATGATTCACTGAAGGCCTGTAATTATTATTGTTTATTGTTAACTTGCAGGTATCTCGATTTGGATTATTTGAGAATTTAACCATGCAAACTTGGTGGCTGGAAATTAAATATAGAGACTATGATGGCAACAGTCCTCTTTCCTTTGCCACATTCTAATTTCTCAGGAGGGACATATCATGTTACTTTTCAAAATGTAAAGGAGATAAACGTGATTGAGCACACTTCATTTCTTATTATGCATTGAGAAAGGCTACTCAATGAAATATGTCTGCTTAAATAAATGGAATCAACTACCCGTGAGTGCTCCGAGTCTGTTTCATTGAAACATATTGTTCATATTTCCGTGAGCTCACCCTCAAGAGCACAGGCACCTGCCTGTTAGTTCAGCATGTACCTAGTGGACATTTTGTTGGATATATATATATATATATATATATATATATATATATATATATATTCCAATACTCGGGTATGGCCTGCCGCTGCACCTGAACGAAAGGCACGTCGTCCTACGGACCTCCCGGGTCTGGTCCAAAATAATGGAGAAAAACCTTCGAAAAGTAAGAATGACGACACCGGGTCTCCTCTGCAAAATACTTTATTTGCCGGTTACTGCCGAAGCGTTTCGCCTGCACAGCAGGGTTGTTCACCAACAATTGAGTAACGTTTTCAACAAAGTTTAAGTCACCACCAATAATATTACTTTATTTTATTAAAAATATAATCATAAAAGTTGAGAATACAAACCATACATATAAAAAAGGATAATTAAAATGACCGAAAAAATAAAAAAACTTAAAACTAGGAAGGAACAAACAGTTTTTTAAGAGAGTTAATAATATAAAAAAGCAGAAAAAGAGTAGGCAATACTTGTGAAATTAAAAAATAAAGAGGACAGAGAGTTACAAGTAGACCCCAGGAATATAACCAGTTAATTGGAGCAAAAGTCAAATGTTAATGTCTATAAGAGATCGTCGATTTTGCATACCCTGATGTTACAGGCATGGAGAAAACAGAAAGGCCTTAGTAGGACTTTATAAATCTACAGTTTTGGTTTAGCCCCTACAGTTTGGCCTACAATTTGCTGATTGAATTTACGGTATGCAAAATAAATAAAGTTAGTAAAACTTATATTTAGTGCTGTGTTCTCCGGGTTGAGAGCCGCAATG
Organism: Triturus cristatus; assembly: GCF_964204655.1. Classification (NCBI taxonomy): domain Eukaryota; kingdom Metazoa; phylum Chordata; class Amphibia; order Caudata; family Salamandridae; genus Triturus; species Triturus cristatus. The sequence continues at coordinate 223,685,005 of NC_140584.1, forward strand.
ATTGCCTGTCTGCAAGACCGAACTCCTAATCTGTTCCACTCTGGCCTCAGTTTTAATCTGCGCTGGGTCAGGTCAGTGCAGTGCAGGGCAGAGACATCCAACATGCTCAATAGATTCCACAGAGTCTCCGCAACCCCTGCACTGTTGATTGTCTGACGTACGACGCCAGGTGGGTATGTGTTTCAGCAAGTGCCATTCCCCCAGTCGTAGTGCCATAAATCGCAATTTTAAATACAAAGGATATGTGCAGGGCAGGTATGATGATGGTATAGCCAGCTGGTAGGAATTAATTACTGCCCATGCATGCTTACGTTTTGCAAGGACAGCTTTGTCTTTGGAACAGGACAGCATGCGAGTACGCTTCTTAATACTGATTTTAAAAGCTGTGTGATTGGGGTTTAGGGTCCAAAGGTCCCCTGCAGAGAGTTGCTGCACACAATCACGGAAAAGCTTGCTGTAGGTCCCGCTGGGTTTATTAGAACTGATGTCCGACCACAACATTGACTCGAGGGACCCACCTTCAGCCTGCCTTAGCTTGTGGCACAGATTTAAATAGGCACCAGAGCTGGAGATTTCATAATTTAGGAGGCCCAGTTCTAATCGAATCTGTGCAGCAGAGGCAGACTTTGGCATACGAAAAACACTTTTATAAATCTTGATCACATGCTGATTTAGTGTTGTACTAATATTACCCCTAAAGATTTCGATGCCGTATGACATTGTAATCACCACCAGTTTGTGTCACATGTGAACTACTAAAAAAAATGAAACTGAGAACAGACTCGTAGTTTTTAGCATACATCACGGCATTAAACGGGATATAAAATTCACAATTCCTTAAATTCTGTGCAATGTCACTAAAATAGCATATATTTACACAAGTTCTTTATAAATTTCCAATTCGGTTATTTATCATCTTATTTATAATTCAGGTTCTGCATATGTTAATATGAACATAAAAAAATCTGCATTATGCCCAAGTGGGCATTTGTAACACTCAAGGAGATACATCTCCTCTAAATTTCTAAACAATTTGTGACCACTCTGTACACTAGCATTAGGCATGCAGATGGCCTTAATGCGGTCAAATACTATCTAGGAAATCGCCCTCTCAAGTTGTGGTCCAATGCACAAATGATATTATCAATGACTTCAATATGTCTTAAAAATATTTTTTTCATTTTCAATAAAGAACTGTTCCATCAGGTTTGCGGAGCTCCTATGGGCACCTGCTTCGCCCCCAGCTATGCTAATTTGCATATGGGCTGGTGGGAGGAGCTGGTGGTCCACAAGCAGTTCCAAGAGGAATGGCATGATCATGTCATGCACTGGAGTTGGTTTATAGATGATTTCTTTATCGTCTGGAAAGGACCAGTTAATACAGTAAATTAATTTATAAATAAGATAAAAGTGAATAATTTAAATCTACGATTTACTAGTACTGTACGTGCGACCAGTGTTAACTTCTTAGATCTAACACTGTATATCAGTGAAGGCAAACTAAAAACTAAACTGTTCCGCAAGCCTAAAGCAGGAATACATCGCTTCATGCAACAATTTTTCACCCACCCAAAAAATCTGGTAAGAAGCATTCCGTATGGTGAATGCCTGCGTACCATAAGGAACTTCAGCAATGAAAGTGTAACAAAAGAAGAGCTAGATTGTTTGAAATCTCGCTTTCAGGCTCTAAGTTATACCTCTGAATCAATAAATTCAGCAATATCCAAAGCCAAGAAAAGATCAAGAGAAGGTATATTGTTCAATAAGGATGGAAGTAAGAGCAGAACAATGATGCAACTAGCCAGTGTAGGATAATCACTACATACAGTAACAACAGGATAAGTTAAGAAAGATCTTATGTAAACATTGGCATCTGATTAAGAATGATTCTGTACTGGGCAGGTTGGTACAGAGGAGACCGCAGAAAACTTTTTGATGTGCAAAATCCTTGAAACAAGTCCTAGTACGAAACATGATACCACCATCAAAGCCAAAGACTAGCACATCTATATGGCTTAAACGAAAGGATGGTTTTATTAAATGTACAAAATGTAAGGCCTGCACTCATGGCAAGAACACCGTCATTTATAGGTAAAATTTGACAACTAGAGAAAAGAAGATCAAAGGCCAATTTTCTTGTAAAACTGATTTTTGCTGTCTACGTGCTACATTGTCCTTGTGGCCTGAGGTACGTAGGCAGCACAATCCTACCTGTACATAAAAGAGTGCTAAAACATCTGAGGGCAATAAAAAATGGAGATAGGACACTCTTGGATTGACCTATTTTGTAATCTCCTAATCAAAGAGGAGGTAATCATGAAGGAAAACTAAGACAGCTCGCATCTCTTTTCATTATTGAACTGAATACAAAATTTCCTGATGGTCTTAATATGGAAGAGGACGTCCATACTCATTTATAAATCCATGCCATATTAATAGTACCTCGTAACTCTCTATGTTTTTAACTTGTAGCAATGTACTGTTAAATGTTTTTTTAATTTAAAATCTTTTTGTATTTGAGGCACATGCACTTTTTCTAGAGAACAGACGTTGGATAAATTCGGGTTCTATGCCGGGCCCACTTGGGCATGATCCCAAATTGTTTGGAAATTCAGAGGAGATGCATCTGTTTGAGTGTTTCAAATACCCACTTGGGCATAATGCAGATTTTTTATGTTCATATTGACATATGCAGAACCTGGATTATAAATATGATTAATAACCGAATTGGAAATTTATATTGAACTTGTGTAAATATATGCTATTTTAGTGACTTTGCACAGAATTTAAGGAATTGTGAATTTTATATCGTGTTTAATGCCGTGATGTATGTTAAAAACTACCCATCAGTTCTCAGTTTCATTTTCTCAGTAGTTCACATGTGACACCAACTGGTGGTGATTTAAACTTTGTTGAAAACTTTTCTCAGTTGTTGGTGAATAGGAGTGCAGCCACATGGCCTCGTCATCCTTACTCTATATATATATATATATATATATATGTATTACCTACTGGTGGTCGCCAGTAGGTAGTTATAGTTAGGACCTAGTTTAAAAGCATTTTTTGTTTTTCCAATAACTTTGGTGTGGTTGATGAATCTTCGTCAAATTTTCAAAACTAGTGTCCCGCTACGGTCAGCTCCTGTCTTCAATGTTTTGGGGTGATTCAACAAGCGGGGGCGGAGAAAAAAGGGGGGTCCCCAAAATTAGTTTTCCCCATGTATTTTTCCATAGGAAAATTTAGATAAAGCTACAGCCCGGACTGCTGAACGGAATTACACCAAATGTGGCAAAAGGGTAGTCCGTGGTTCAGAACGAGCCCATTTTTTAAATGGCGTAAATCCGTTCAGTAGTTTTTGAGATATTAAAGGAACAAATCTTTATATATGTGGACGGAGCCTAACCCATCCTGCACAAGCTTGGCTCTAATGGGCTGCCAACACTTCAAACCAGGAAGTGTTGCAAGCCATCTTGTGCCTCGCATCAAGTGAAAATCAATGTAACTGCCACCAACAGCAGCAAAAGTAAGAAAACAACTCTCAATGTTTTATAGCATGTAGAAGTACGGAGGCGTAAATACTGTCAGTTTGCACGCTTTTGTAATGTGCTTTAAGGGTCATGCGTGTTCGCAGCCTAGAACTGCATTGAGGGAATGAGGCTCTTTGTCAGAATATGCTTAAATTAAAGGCGCCACCCCCTAGATGATAGCATGGGGCTGAGGCATTTGAAGCACTCGGTACGCATGCTTTTGTAATATGCTTTAAGGGTCATGCATGTTCGCAGCCTAGAACTGCATTGAGGGAATAGGACTCTTCATCAGAATATGCTGAAATTAAAAGCGCCACCCCCTAGATGATCTCATGTGGCTGCGGCGTTTGAAGCACTCGGTAAGCATAGCGTGAGACTTAAACATAAACTACAAGTTCTTGCGTGCAACACTTACCATGGGAGCACAGAGCGGAGTGCCACATACTGTCATGACTGGATTCTGAGGTGGACGGCAAACAGCCTGGCCGAGTGGCGCTGCAGTAAACAAACCCTCATGATTACAGATAATCATACATTTCTGTAAAGCTCCAAGTACAGGCGTGCACCAGAGTCACCTGAGTCCCGTACTTCGATTGGATCGAGCTAACCTGATTTGATAAATTAATAATTGCCCCATGTGGATTTTCTAGGGTACAGTCAGTGCCGAGTATAGTAGGGGCCCTGCGAGGGGGTAGCCGGGGGTGAAGTGACTCCCTAGCACAGCAGGGACAGACTCAGTGTGCCCCCTCCTCTCCCCGGTTATTTTTCAAGTGCGGTATTTAAACCCCGGTATTTCTGTAACTTCGCCTCTTATTCCCCAACCACGTTACCAGGTAATCGTTCTTTAACATCTGAAAATTCTTGAGCTGCCCTTTAATGATATTTTCATCTGTACAGTTACCACTTTCTTTGGAGATGTTGGCTTCTGCTTCTTCATTTTGTTTTTGAGAAATAACTTGGCAGATATTTTTTGTTTGCTTTGTTTTGTTTAGCGCGAACTAGACCCGAGCCGAGTGTCAGAGCGCTTTATAGTACTTACAAGTTATATACTACAAAAGTAGCAGAATACTGTGAAGAAAATGTGAGGGTGAAAGCTAGTATACCAGAACGGTTTTGAGTGATGTGTAACAGAGGATGAACATTAGAGACAAACTAGGTCACATTGCAGTGTTCACTATGTGCCTTCACATTTTGCAATACAGCGCTTTGTTCAAAGGGTGTTTCTGGATCCGTAAATTGTTTTGTTCTGTGTAAGGTCTCGAACGAGCGGTTTGTTCAATTTCCCTCAGGGATAAACTTACATATTTTGGGCCTGCTTCCTGAGGAGAGATTGTGTTTTGTTTATTAAGCCTTAGTGGTTGTGACAGAAGGGAGTTTATTGTTTCTTTATGACCTGCACCAGAAGAGAGGTGTGTTTGTTGTGCCAGGTATTCCGGGGTGCCACAATGTGGTAATGCATGCAAATTTGATGTTTCTGGTGGTGATAGGCACTAGTTGAAATAAATGATAAATATGCAATATGATTGTGTCGTCTTGTTCCTGGGATAAGTCTAGCTGCAGAGGGTATGACTGCCAGGTGAGTTTTGTGAATTCTAATAAGCGCATTTCTATAGTCAAAATGTCTAAAGGTATGTGCCTTAAATGTAAGTTTTAATGATTTTTGGACATCAGAGTCAGAATTGCAAGCTCTTTCTTATACTGTTTATGATGACAGGTGTTCAAAGATTCAGTTGATTCTCAAGGGTGATCCCCAGGGATATAGAGCATTGCTTGATTTTGTGTATCACACAATATTAATAAGGGGAGAGACCACAATCAGAACACTGAGGTTTCCAGATTCTATATAGGGCAATTTATTATTGGCAAGATCTTCTTAGAGTTTCTCTTTGCTCAAATGGGTGCAATTTCTGATATTTATGTGTTTCCCTCGTCTTTGTTGCTTGATTTTGCGTGCAAGAAAGTGTCACTCATAGTTGTTGAAATGTCACTCATAATTGGACTGAAATCATGAAAATGTCACACATAGCAATCTGAAAACTTGGCAGCAATGCATACACAGATGGTCTTCTTCATACACACTGCAGCGCTTGTAGCCGCATCAGCTTGTGAACCAGGAAAAATTGCCCAGGCGGGCTATCCATGCATGTTCATTTCATCAGAAAATATTGCACAATGTTGCATATTCTGTGTTTGATTGTTCTTGGGCTCTCATAGACAGTCAGCTGTGCTGATTTTTTTTATAGTCATGAATATGTTCGCATCAAGGCTAGATTACAACCGTTCACTTAAAGTTCAGCCTTCCTTTTGCCACTTTAAACTAACCTATTGCAACCCTGGACTCAACCTCTTTTAAAACCTAGTGTTGTCCTTCAGCCTCCTGTGTAATCCCAGCGGTATGTCTCAGGACATTTTTAAACAATAGTCACAGGGATAGACCACAGAGCGCACAGTTAGCCAATACCCCGTCTGAAGCCTGCCTTCTAAATTTAGCCACTTTCAAACTCCAGTCGCCAGGCTCAACCTGTTGTAAAAGGTATGCTAGAGACATGGCCCCTTTTAAACTCTGCCTTGTAGTCTCTGCACGTTTAAACACAGGCATTCAACCAGCAGCCGCGAGACCCTTCTCCATTGGCTGTGGCACCGCAGTGCCCCAAGGTCTCTGTCCAACTTCACCCGCAGGGTCAGTTCCGTTTGAAGCATTCTTTACTCTCTAGGCATTAGCTTTAAAAGATAAACACACACCAAGTAAATGCTGAACTCTTTTCCATGCATTCTGAAATGGTGAAATGGATCATTCTGTAGCAGGGCAGCAGAGGTGCAACTAAAGCCTTATTTCGAGGGGAGGGGGGTTGCCAAATATTTCAGGGGGGGCATAATTCTTCCAGCCATAGGCAGAGTGGAGATGCAGGGTTTCTAAGAAGGGGTGAAAAAACAACAAAGGCTTGTTAACAAGTGAATGGCCTTTAAAGACCCGTCAAGTACTTGGGTGCGGCTGGCAGCTCAAAAACTGTCTGTGTGTGTGCCCAGGAAGCTGTCTCAGCCCGGGCTGACACACACACGATGGGGGAGGCCGAAGCCCATTGAGCCCAATGGGCGTTGAGCGCCTGCAGGACAGACCATGTGCAGAGGCGCCTGTCACCTGCGGCCACAGAGTTATTTAAATGCCCGGTAAGGAACAGCAGCACTACCTTCTACACTGCACGTGAATGCCTGACGTTAGTGCACTAAAGCCAGCATGTTTCAAAACAAGACAATTTGCTTCTCTTAATCCCTGTTTGGAAGTCCTTGGTTTTAAAAAAAAATTATTTCTAGAAGCGTGTAATGCAGCAGGCTGTATTTTACGTACATAACTCAAATGTATGTGAGTGTGCAATTAAACCTACTATAGCCTGAAAGCAATCTTGTCTTATTCATGTGATATTGAACCACGGACATCTTTCAGAGATCCACGATGAGCCAGATGACGGTATAATCTTATACTCTTGCAGCGGGTTCATCATCCTGTCAAGGTCAGTAACACTTGGGTGCCGATTCCGATCCGGTAAAAAAATGTACCGACCGACTGGTATCTGTATTTTTTTACGTACGATTCGTACAAGTCCCGTACAAACGGCCAAGTACGATTCGTACGTGAAAAATACATACGAATGACCTCGGGAAAAGTCTACGACACATCCCCGGACAGCTTTACGTACGAGTCGTAAAACTGAAGTCCGAGCGCACAAGTCTGATCCGTACCGGCGTCCCGAATACACAAGCATATGGAAAACCTCCCGTACTGTGCACGACCCCTACCCCGGGTACACTTGGGCCCGGAGTATGAGTCGTACGGCCCCCCCAGCCTCCCACCCCTCCCGCGTATGTCCGCACCGTACCCCCTGCCCCCTATATGTACGCACCGTACCCCCAGCCCCCCGTATGTACGCACCGTACCCCCAGCCCCCATATGTACGCACCGTACCCCCAGCCCCCGTATGTACGCACCGTACCCCCAGCCCCCCATATGTATTCACCATACCCCCAGCACGTACCCCCAGCCCCCACATGTACGCACTTTACCCCAGCCCCCCGTATGTATGCACCATACCCCCAGCGTGTACCCCCAGCCCCGTATGTACACACCGTACCCCCAGCCCCTGCATCTATGCACCGTACCCCCAGCCCCCCGCATGTACGCACCGTACCCCCAGCCCCGTATGTACGCACCATACCCCCAGCCCCCCGCATGTATGCACCATACCCCCAGCCCCCGTATGTACACACCATACCCCCAGCCCCCCGTATGTATGCACCGTACCCCCAGCGCGTACCCCCAGCCCCGTATGTACGCACTGTATCCCCAGCCCCCCGCATGTACGCACCGTACTCCCAGCCCCCCGTATGTACGCACCGTACCCCCAGCCCCCCGTATGTACGCACCGTACCCCCAGCACTACGGAGCATACATACGGGGACTGGGGGTACGGTGCGTACATACGGGGGGCTGGGGGTACGGTGCGTACATGCGGGGGCAGGGGGTACGGTGCGTACATACGGGGGCAGGGGGTACGGTGCGTACATGCGGGGGGCAGGGGGTACGGTTCGTACATACGGGGGGCTGGGGGTACGGTGCATACATACAGGGGCAGGGGGTACGGTGCGTACATGTGGGGGGCAGGGGGTACAGTGCGTACCGGGCCCCCTTTTCCTCGTGCATCATGGCGAACTTAACTTTTCCGGCACTTTTTGGCTCCCGTAAATATATAGACGTGCGGAGTGCTGTAGATATGAATCGTACTTGCTGGTCTTTAAAATGCGGCCTAACTCCGTGCGGATGTCGCGTACGCGCTGTCCAGGATCGGAATTGTATGTATTTTTTAGCCGCACAGTGTTTTTTACGATTCGTACGGAAATGGTATTTCTGTACGAATCGTACTTGCTGGTTTGTACGATGGAATTCCCGGGTACGAGTCGTACGGAGAAAACGCTCCATACGACCATTTGTACTCGGGTTTTACAGGATCGGAATCGGCACCTTGGTGTGGAGTTAGGTAATGGATCGCTGCTATGGAAAGGACTGGGGCATTGCTTAATCGGCTGCAGGAATAAATCAACTTATTAAAAAAAGATGGTATTCGTCTTAGCTGTACCCACCGCTCGGAGTCTGCAGAACGGGTGGCAGTGGCCATTTACACGGCTGCGTGTTTGGGCTGCCGCGGCTCCTGGGCGGTGCTGAAACCGGCACCCTGCAGTCATCGCAGCTGACTCCGACCCCTGCATACGGCCAGTTCTCCGCGGGTCGGTGCTGCCCTAAGGAAATAAGCCGGAGCAGAGTCCCCCCGATGGATTGGCACCGCGCCAGCCTGCTTTCTTTGTGGCTGAGGCTGGAGCTGTGTGCAATGACAGCGTGCATTACAGTAAAAGATAAAGGCAATGTATGTACAAAAGTAGGCAAAATGAACAGCTAGTGCAGGAAGATAAAAACAGCAAAGTACATCGCTTAGATAAAAAAAAAACAGGAACTCAGATTACATTGCCGGGAGACAATATGCTGACACAAACAGACTGCTATTAGCACTTAGCTGCTGATAGAAGCACAAAAGTAAGTCTCAAATAAGTAGGCGTCAAGTGGAGTTTGCTGCGTGTGCAGACACACATAAAGTGCTGAAGGGAGCGGGTGGTCGTTCGTCAAGGACCAAGCCCCTTACCTCTCATTGCTCAGGTTACTAGTGCCACAGGGTTATTTTTTCACGTTCACACTGTAGTGTAGAGGCACAGGCAGTGAGCTGAGAGGAGGCACCTGCTATCTGGCGCTGAAACGCTTGTCTGGCTGCACAGAATCTGTCACCTACAGAGCTGCCCTGCACCTCTCAAAGCAGCGGTGTGTTTTCATGACACAGTCTCTGTCGCAGGTGACAGACTGGGTAAATCTCCACTCAGCCACTGACTCTCTCCATACAGCCAAAGTCCCTCAGGGGTGGATACTCACACCGGGGCAACCGGGCTAACCAATAACTGTGAAATGGAAAATTGTGAACGAGAACAGGATCCTACCCACCACCTCCCCAAAAAGCCGCCCACAAATTTCCACCTACTTTGCCTGCGTGCAAGAAAACATAAAATCTGCAATTGGGAAAAAACTACATATTTCGTCATTCTGCGTTTCTAATTTCATGTGTGGCAAATGTTCCTTCTTTTGTGTGGTTGCCTCGTATTCTTAGACAACGTGGAAAGGGGTTCCGAGAGATTGCATAGTTTGCCACTGCCAGTGCTTGTTACCTTTTACTTTGGTACCTTTATGTTCAAATATACTGGATTCTAGTTTAAGTATTTTCTTCTTAAGTTTAAATCGTGTGCTATACTCAAAGAACATACATCCTCTAAACACTCCAAGTGCTCGGATTTACAGAAACATTTATGAGAATGTGAAAGTCACAGATGCTTCAATCTGACTTTTTGATGACACGCGAACCTGCTTTCAATTTATATTTCTGAAAATATTATCCTATGCGTGAGCACGAAGCGAATAACAGCAGACAACCAGATAATTTCACTTACCGCTTTAATTTCATCCTATGTGTCCGGGAGTCTCTTTGAAGGTGATGCCTAAGTTGTATATGAATTTCAGGATATTGCACGTAATTGGGAAAGGGCAGAAATCGGGGTCCACGGGCCATAATTGGCCTCTGGAGGGGGGCCACACAGAACCCCTCCCATATTTGTTTTTAAAAGGGGTCAGGCCCTGGGGCAAGGGGTCCCCAGGGCCCAAAAAAAGATAGAAAAGGGGGGGCCACACAGCCCCTTCTGAATTTTTTTTATTTAAAAAGCCGGTATGGTGCCGGAGGTCCTGCCCCCTTCAATCCTGAGAGTCTCTGGGGGCCAACTAGCCCACCAGGTACCTCCAGTAGGCGCCACAGGGCTGCATTGCAGGGAGCTTGCCTGAGGCCATGCCCCTTTTGACACCTCTCTACAACGCAGCTCTGTGGCACTTATTGGGGGTACCTTGTGGGCTAGTTGGACCCCAGGGACCCTCAGGATTCAAAGGGACTTAATCCCCCAACTTAAAATGTGCCATGGGGCACGTTTGCATAGTGGTGAAGGGAGGGGGCAGGGCCTGATGTGACAAGTGTGCAAACGCACCCTGTCCCATCAGGCCCCACCCCCTCCCTGCACCACTGTGCAAACGCACCCTGGGGAGGGCCTGCTGAGACAAGTGTGCAAATGCGCCCTGTCACATCAGGCCCCAACCCCTCCCTACACCACTGTGCAAACATGCCCAGGGGACTTAATCCCCCAACTTACAATGTGCTAGGGGGCACGTTTGCACAGTGGTACAGGGAGGGGGAGGGGTGGGCCTGATATAACAAGATAGCAATCCTGCTGTGTGGGACTTACTGATGGTAATAAAAGGGGTAGTTGGCCCCCAAGGTTGGCGTTGGGGGCTAACTCCTCCTCCTGTTACCTCCAGTAAATCCCACACAGTGGGATTGCTAAGAGGTGTTCGGAGGCCACATTCGCCTTTCTCCACCACTCTGGACACATGACTGGTATGTTATAGTTAGAAATTAGCATTTAAAAAACCTTCGAAATCCACTGAAAAAACCATAGGTTTCAGGGACGTTATAGTTAGAAATTAGCATTTAAAAAACCATAGAAATTCACTGAAAAAAACCATAGGTTTGAGGGACGTTATATTCCACCATTATAGTTAGTTCAGCTACCTATAACTAGTGCCCCTGCAACACTCATCCACTCATTCAGCCATACAGTCACTCATACATGCAGTCACTCATCAATACAACACTTTCATATGCACTCATACACCTATACAGACACTCACATACTGCCACTCATCTAGAGTTACTCACACACCTAGTCAGTCATGCAAAAAATCAATCACACTTCCATTTACTCACCTATACAGTTATACACACACCACCTCATTTATTTATACAGATACTAACGCATACTTACTCTCTTATAAAATCACTGATACAAGTACACACTCATCCATACAGCCACTCTCGAAATCACTCACTCTCACATATAGTCATTTATATACTCCAACACTCATATATACTGCCTTTCACATATGTAGTTACTCACACATGTACCACTGAGACATCCATTCACTGGCCAAGCCCCGGGTGATGGGGTCTCAGGGCCGAAAATGGCCTCGAGAGGGGGGCCACGCGACCCCCTTCTGTTTTTTTAAACAAAATAGGAAAATAGGGGTCAGGCCCTGGGGGATGGGGTCCCCAGGGCCCAAAAAATAGGAAAGGCCACACAGACCCCCTTTTAAAAAGAAATCTAAAAAAAAGCTGGCATCACGCCAGAGGCCCGGCCCCATCCCAGCAACACTCTGCAAATGCGCCCGTGGAGTGTTTTAAGTTGGGGAACTAATTCCCCTTCAATCCTGAGGGTCCTTGGGGGCCAACTAGCCCACCAGGTACTTCCAGAATGCGCCACATGGCTGCGATGTAGAAATGTGGGCTGAAGCCATGCCCCTTTTTAAACCTCTCTTCAACGCAGCTCTGTGGTGTTTACTGGAGGTACCTGATGGGCTAGTTGGACCCCAGGGACCTTTAGGATTCAAGTATTTTGAATTTATTACTATGAATATATATTTCTCTCTCTCTCTCTCTCTCTCTCTATATATATATATATATATATATATATATATATATATATATATATATATATATATTCACTGAAAAAAACATAGTTTTCAGGGACGTTATTGTTAGTTGGACATTTGACTCATAAAACCAGAGAAATTCGCCCGTTATATTTAGTTGAGCTAACTATAACACGCACACTCACAATGCACTGGTGATGACGTCACATATTACATCACTCATGACATGGTCAGTGACATCACTCATGACATAACTGATGACATCTCAAATGACATCACTGATGACATCATCCAGTGAATGTGTGTTTCTATAAATATTTTTCATATATATCTATACTAAGGTGTATTGAAGAAAGAGTGAATTTACAAGTCCCTGAATGGATTATTTAGTAGGTGCGTGCCTGACTGTATAACTGAGTGATTGAACATGTGTTACTGAATGTATGGGTTAGTGACTTAACTGTGTGAAAGTCTGTATTAGTGTCTCAGTTGGTGTATAAGCGGCTGCATGGGTTGGTGAGCAGCTACATGAGTGTCTATATGGGTTATTGATTTGTTGTCTGAGTATCTGTATGAGCGCCCGAGTGTCTGTGTGGGTGGGTGGTGGGATGTGTGACTCTGTGCATACATGTCTGAGTGGGTGGTTCACTGGTTGTATGGATTCAAAAGTACATCTGGGAAGGGCTGTATGGGTGAGTTAGTGTGTGTATGGGTGTTTTGGTGAGTGAATGAATGTCTCACTGGTATATGTGTGAGTAACTACATATCTTTTAAGGCATTATATGTGAGTGTTGAAGTATGTAAATGACTATACGTGAGAGTACGTTATTTGAAGGAGTGGGTGTATAAAAGTGTCTGCTTGTATCAGTGATTGTATAAGACAGTAAGTATGTGTTAGTATCTGCATAAATAAGTGATGTGGTGAGTGTATTAATAACGCAGTTGGTGTGTATAACTGTATACATGAGTAAATGGGTATGTGATTGATTCTTTGCATGACTGACTAGGTGTGTGAATAACTATATGGATGCATGGCAGACTGTGACTGTATGTATAGGTGTATGAGTGCATATTATAGTACTGTATTGATGAGTAACTGCATGTATAAGTGAGTGGATGTGAGTGTAGACCTAGGAAATAGTGGGTGGCATGTAGTATCTGGCATTGTTGAGGGTATGGTTTCAAAAATAGTAGTCTGTATTTTAGAGTGCATGTATCAAAGTTTATATTAGGCCATCATTATGTGCATTAGATTATCAGGTGGATGATGTCATCAGTGATGTCATTTGAGATGTCATCAGTGATGTCATCAGTGATGTCACTGACCATGTCATGAGTGATGTAATATGTGACGTCATCACCAGTGCATTGCGGGTGCGAGAGTTATAGTTACCTCAACTAACTATAAGGGGCAAATTTCTCTGGTTTTATATGAGTCAAATGTCCAACTAACTATAACGTCCCTGAAAACTATGGTTTTTTCTTTGAACTTCTAAGGTTTTATAAATGCTAATTCCTAACTATAACGTCCCTGAAACCTATGGTTTTTCAGTGAATTTCTAAGGTTTTTTAAATGCTAATTCCTAACTATAACGTCTGTAAAACCTATGGTTTTTTCAGCGAATTTCTAAGGTTTTTTAAATGTTAATTTCATATTTTAATATTTATAAAACCTATATTTTTTCTATTTTTATGTAATATTTTGGAGCTCTATAATCGTTGTTTGTTTTCAATTTGAAAATATGCAATGCTTTATATCATCAAAAAAAAGTATGTATATCGTTTTTTGTTTGGTGAGAAATCTGAAGTCCCGTACCGGTAGTGTACCAAGCTCCATCAGCAAGTGAATCCTATCTGCCATATTGCTAAACTCGTAAAGGATGCGCATTTCGTATCCGACGGGTTTGTGACACCGCGTCCCGTGTAACATCATATACGTATGTGGTCGCGCCAGCTGCTACTTTGGTATGCGATGGGTACGCAGTACCAAGCCGCGCCTTACGTCATGTACGTATGGGGTCATGGCCGCTGCGTGTTGTGTATGCGATGAGTGCATGCTGCCAGGCCCTGTGTTACATCATAGATGTATGGTGTCGCACTGGGAAAGCAATTCCCTCATTTTTTTGTCTCAAAACTATATCTAAATAAGTTTAAAGTATATGAGAACAAGCGATAATCTAAAATATTTTAAACATTTATATTTTTCTAACTGTAATAAACTTATGTTATGGTAATATTTTCTCAAAATGGCGTCGGGTGATTGGTTCATCAAATTTCCCATTGTAACAGTTGGAGGCCCACACCCATTTTTGCCGTGCGTGAAGCAACAATAACCGTGTGCGGACCCTGTGATGATGCGTATGCGTGGTGCGGACAGAGCGCACTGGAGCAATGACTTTTGCCTACAGGACTGCGTCATCTACAATAGTGACTCAATTTGAATTGTGAACACTGCTATCTGCAGTGTAAATTGAAGGCAGTAGTGAGCACAGTCTTCCATGAATACTTTTTCTCACATCCTCTTCACAAAATACAACCTAAATTACACAAAACTGCAATAAATAAATCAAAAGAATTTGAATTGCGATCTCTGCTGTCCACTATGTACACTGTTATTCAGTGTTCTTTGCCACTACCAAGAATAATTTGGTCATTGTACTAGACCTATAAGTCATCTTAAAAAAAATTCTTCCAGCAAGTATACTAAAAGGCTATTGTGTATATTTCAATAGACGTTGTAGTTAGTTGCCTACTAGATTCTGTAATTAAACAATCACCACTCGATCTGAATTGTGAGCCCTGCTGACCACAGTGTAGGCCAGAGGCAGTGGTCATTAACACCTCACAGCCAAGTGCCGTTGGATTTGGAAGCACATAGTTGGTTGCACCTGATCGGAGTGGGTATACAGAAATCATCACAAACTTTAACTTCTGACATCCTCAATCACAGAATCAAGACCCCGTTTCACCATTCCGACCTGCTGTACCACGGTGTACTCCATCGGCTGCAGTCAACCAAGCCCAATAATCATGTGCAGCAGTTAGCTACGAAAGCACAGAGTCTGATGCACCTCAACGGAGGGAGTTCTGTCAAAACCAAGCAGCAAGTAATATCGGACATCATCCATTTTGGGATCAAGACACCGTTCCACTGTTGGCCTTTAAAGACCCGTCAAGTACTTGGGTGCGGCTGGCAGCTCAAAAACTGTCTGTGTGTGTGCCCAGGAAGCTGTCTCAGCCCGGGCTGACACACACACGATGGGGGAGGCCGAAGCCCGTTGAGCCCAATGGGGTTGAGCGCCTGCAGGACAGACCATGTGCAGAGGCGCCTGTCACCTGCGGCCACAGAGTTATTTAAATGCCCGGTAAGGAACAGCAGCACTACCTTCTACACTGCACGTGAATGCCTGACATACCAGGTTAGTGCACTAAAGCCAGCATGTTTCAAAACAAGACAATTTGCTTCTCTTAATCTCTGTTTGGAAGTCCTTGGTTTTAACATTTTTTAAATTCTAGAAGCGTGTAATGCAGCAGGCTGTATTTTACGTACATAACTCAAATGTATGTGAGTGTGCAATTAAACCTACTATAGCCGGAAAGCAATCTTGTCTTATTCATTTGATATTGAACCACGGACATCTTTCAGAGATCCACGATGAGCCAGATGACGGTATAATCTTATACTCTTGCAGCGGGTTCATCATCCTGTCAAGGTCAGTAACACTTGGGTGCCGATTCCGATCCGGTAAAAAAATGTACCGACCGACTGGTATCTGTATTTTTTTACGATCTGCAATTGGGAAAAAACTACATATTTCGTCATTCTGCGTGTCTCATTTCGGGTGTGGCAAATGTTCCTTCTTTTGTGTGGTTGCCTCGTATTCTTAGACAACTTGGAAAGGGGTTGCGAGGGATTGCATAGCTTGCCACTGGCAGTGCTTGTTACCTTTTACTGTGGTACCTTTATGTTCAGATATACTGTATTCTAGTTTAAGTATTTTCTTCTTAAGTTTAAATCGTGTGCTATACTCAAAGAACATACATCCTCTAAACACTCCAAGTGCTCGGATTTACAGAAACATTTATGAGAATGTGAAAGTCACAGATGCTTCAATCTGACTTTTTGATGACACGCGAACCTGCTTTCAATTTATATTTCTGAAAATATTATCCTATGCATGAGCACGAAGCGAATAACAGCAGACAACCAGATAATTTCACTTACCGCTTTAATTTCATCCTATGTGTCCGGGAGTCTCTTTCAAGGTGATGCCTAAGTTATATATGAATTTCAGGATATTGCACGTAATTGGGAAAGGGCAGAAATCGGGGTCCATGGGGCCATAATTGGCCTCTGGAGGGGGGCCACGCAGAACCCCTCCCATATTTGTTTTTAAAAGGGGTCAGGCCCTGGGGCAAGGGGTCCCCAGGGCCCCAAAAAAAGATAGAAAAGGGGGGGCCACACAGCCCCTTCTGATTTTTTTTTATTTAAAATGCCGGCATGGTGCCGGAGGTCCTGCCCCCTTCAATCCTGAGAGTCTCTGGGGGCCAACTAGCCAATCAGGTACCTCCAGTAGGCGCCACAGGGCTGCATTGCAGGGAGCTTGCCTGAGGCCATGCCCCTTTTGACACCTCTCTACAACGCAGCTCTGTGGCACTTATTGGGGGTACCTTGTGGTCTAGTTGGACCCCAGGGACCCTCAGGATTCAAAGGGACTTAATCCCCCAACTTAAAATGCGCCATAGGGCACGTTTGCATAGTGGTGAAGGGAGGGGGCGGGGCCTGATGTGACAAGTGTGCAAACGCACCCTGTCCTATCAGGCCCCACCCCCTCCCTGCACCACTGTGCAAACGCACCCTGGGGAGGGCCTGCTGAGACAAGTGTGCAAATGCGCCCTGTCACATCAGGCCCCAATCCCTCCCTACACCACTGTGCAAACGTGCCCAGGGGACTTAATCCCCCAACTTACAATGTGCTAGGGGGCACGTTTGCACAGTGGTACAGAGGGGGGGGGGTGGGCCTGATATAACAAGATAGCAATCCTGCTGTGTGGGACTTACTGATGGTAATAAAAGGGGTAGTTGACCCCCAAGGTTGGCGTTGGGGGCTAACTACTCCTCCTGTTACCTCCAGTAAATCCCACACAGTGGGATTGCTAAGAGGTGTTCGGAGGCCACATTCGCCTTTCTCCACCACTCTGGAAATATGACTGGTATGTTATAGTTAGAAATTAGCATTTAAAAAACCTTCGAAATCCACTGAAAAAACCATAGGTTTCAGGGACGTTATAGTTAGAAATTAGCATTTAAAAAACCAAAGAAATTAACTGAAAAAAACATAGGTTTGAGGGACGTTATATTCCACCGTTATAGTTAGTTCAGCTAACTATAACTAGTGCCCCTGCAACACTCATCCACTCATTCAGCCATACAGTTACTCATACATGCAGTCACTCATCAATACAACACTTTCATATGCACTCATATACCTATACAGACACTCACACACTGCCACTCATCTAGAGTTACTCACACACCTAGTCAGTCATGCAAAAAATCAATCACACTTCCATTTACTCACCTATACAGTTATACACACACCACCTCATTTATTCATACAGATACTAACGCATACTTACTCTCATATAAAATCACTGATGCAAGTACACACTCATCCATACAGCCACTCTCACAATCACTCACTCTCACATATAGTCATTTATATACTCCAACACTCATATATACTGCCTTTCACATATGTAGTTACTCACACATGTACCACTGAGACATCCATTCACTGGCCAAGCCCCGGGTGATGGGGTCTCAGGGCCAAAAATGGCCTCGGGAGGGGGGCCACGCGACCCCCTTCTGTTTTTTTAAACAAAATAAGAAAATATGGGCCCTGGGGGATGGGGTCCCCAGGGCCCAAAAAATAGGAAAGGCCACACAGACCCCCTTTTAAAAAGAAATCTAAAAAAAAAGCTGGCATCACGCCAGAGGCCCGGCCCCATCCCAGCAACACTCTGCAAATGCGCCCGTGGCGTGTTTTAAGTTGGGGAACTAATTCCCCTTCAATCCTGAGGGTCCTTGGGGGCCAACTAGCCCACCAGGTACTTCAAGTATGCGCCACATGGCTGCGATGCAGAAATGTGGTCTGAAGCCATGCCCCTTTTTAAACCTCTCTTCAACGCAACTCTGTGGTGTTTACTGGAGGTACCTGATGGGCTAGTTGGACCCCAGGGACCTTTAGGATTCAAGTATTTTGAATTTATTACTATGAATATATATTTCTCTCTCTCTCTCTATATATATATATATATATATATATATATATATATATATATATTCACTGAAAAAAACATAATTTTCAGAGACGTTATTGTTAGTTGGACATTTGACTCATAAAACCAGAGAAATTCGCCCGTTATATTTAGTTGAGCTAACTATAACACGCACGCCCGCAATGCACTGGTGATGACGTCACATATTACATCACTCATGACATGGTCAGTGACATCACTCATGACATCACTGATGACATCTCAAATGACATCACTGATGACATCATCCAGTGAATGTGTGTTTCTATAAATATTTTTCATATATATCTATACCAAGGTGTATTGAAGAAAGAGTGAATTTACAAGTCCCTGAATGGATTATTTAGTAGGTGCGTGCCTGACTGTATAACTGAGTGATTGAACATGTGTTACTGAATGTATGGGTTAGTGACTAAACTGTGTGAAAGTCTGTATTAGTGTCTCAGTTGGTGTATAAGCGGCTGCATGGGTTGGTGAGCAGCTACATGAGTGTCTATATGGGTTATTGATTTGTTGTCTGAGTATCTGTATGAGTGCCCGAGTGTCTGTGTGGGTGGGTGGTGGGATGTGTGACTCTGTGCATACATGTCTGAGTGGGTGATTCAATGGTTGTATGGATTCAAAAGTACATCTGGGAAGAGCTGTATGGGTGAGTTAGTGTGTGTATGGGTGTGTTGGTGAGTGAATGAATGTCTCACTGGTATATGTGTGAGTAACTACATATCTTTTAAGGCATTATATGTGAGTGTTGAAGTATGTAAATGACTATACGTGAGAGTACGTTATTTGAAGGAGTGGGTGTATAAAAGTGTCTGCTTGTATCAGTGATTGTATAAGACAGTAAGTATGTGTTAGTATCTGCATAAATAAGTGATGTGGTGAGTGTATAAATAACGCAGTTGGTGTGTATAACTGTATACATGAGTAAATGGGTATGTGATTGATTCTTTGCATGACTGACTAGGTGTGTGAGTAACTCTATGGATGCATGGCAGACTGTGACTGTATGTATAGGTGTATGAGTGCATATTATAGTACTGTATTGATGAGTAACTGCATGTATAAGTGAGTGGATGTGAGTGTAGACCTAGGAAATAGTGGGTGGCATGTAGTATCTGGCATTGTTGAGGGTATGGTTTCAAAAATAATAGTCTGTATTTTAGAGTGCATGTATCAAAGTTTATATTAGGCCATCATTATGTGCATTAGATTATCAGGTGGATGATGTCATCAGTGATGTCATTTGAGATGTCATCAGTGATGTCATCAGTGATGTCACTGACCATGTCATGAGTGATGTAATATGTGACGTCATCACCAGTGCATTGCGGGTGCAAGAGTTATAGTTACCTCAACTAACTATAAGGGGCGAATTTCTCTGGTTTTATATGAGTCAAATGTCCAACTAACTATAACGTCCCTGAAACCTATGGTTTTTTCATTGAACTTCTAAGGTTTTATAAATGCTAATTCCTAACTATAACGTCCCTGAAACCTATGGTTTTTCAGTGAATTTCTAAGGTTTTTTAAATGCTAATTCCTAACTATAACGTCTGTAAAACCTATGGTTTTTTCAGTGAATTTAACAGGTTTTTTAAATGTTAATTTCATATTTTAATATTAATAAAACCTATATCTTTTTCT
Source organism: Triturus cristatus (assembly GCF_964204655.1). NCBI lineage: Eukaryota > Metazoa > Chordata > Amphibia > Caudata > Salamandridae > Triturus > Triturus cristatus. The sequence continues at coordinate 223,705,114 of NC_140584.1, forward strand.
ATTTTTATGTAATATTTTGGAGCTCTATAATCCTTTTTTGTTTTCAATTTGAAAAATATGCAATGCTTTATATCATCAAAAAAAAGTATGTATATCGGTTTTTTTTTGGTGAGAAATCTGAAGTCCCGTACCGGTAGTGTACCAAGCTCCATCAGCAAGTGAATCCTATCTGCCATATTGCTAAACTCGTAAAGGATGCGCATTTCGTATCCGACGGGTTTGTGACACCGCGTCCCGTGTAACATCATATACGTATGTGGTCGCGCCAGCTGCTACTTTGGTATGCGACGGGTACGCAGTACCAAGCCGCGCCTTACGTCATGTACGTATGGGGTCATGCCCGCTGCGTGTTGGGTATGCGATGAGTGCATGCTGCCAGGCCCTGTGTTACATCATAGATGTCTGGTGTCACACTGGGAAAGCAATTCCCTCATTTTTTTGTCTCAAAACTATATCTAAATAAGTTTAAAGTATATGAGAACAAGTGATAATCTAAAATATTTTAAACATTTATATTTTTCTAACTGTAATAAACTTATATTATGGTAATATTTTCTCAAAATCGCGTCGGGTGATTGGTTCATCACATTTCCCATTGTAACAGTTGGAGGACCACACCCATTTTTGCCGTGCGTGAAGCAACAAAAACCGTGTGCGGACCCTGTGATGATGCGTATGCGTGGTGCGTACAGAGCGCACTGGAGCAATGTCTTTTGCCTACAGGACTGCATCATCTACAATAGTGACTCAATCTGAATTGTGAACACTGCTATCTGCAGTGTAAATTGAAGGCAGTAGTGAGCACAGTCTTCCATGAATACTTTTTCTCACATCCTCTTCATAAAATACAACAACATAAATTACACAAAACTCTGCAATAAATAAATCAAAAGAATTTGAATTGCGATCTCTGCTGTCCACTATGTACACTGTTATTCAGTGTTCTTTACCACTACCAAGAATAATATGGTCATTGTACTAGACCTATAAGTCATCTTAAAAAAACTTCTTCCAGCAAGTATACTAAAAGGCTATTGTGTATATTTCAATAGACGTTGTGGTTAGTTGCCTACTGGATTCTGTAATTAAACAATCACCACTCGATCTGAATTGTGAGCCCTGCTGACCACAGTGTAGGCCAGAGGCAGTGGTCATTAACACCTCACAGCCAAGTGCCATTGGATTTGGAAGCACATAGTTGGTTGCACCTGATCGGAGTGGGTACACAGAAATCATCACAAATTTTAACTTCTGACATCCTCAATCACAGAATCAAGACCCCGTTTCACCATTCCGACCTGCTGTACCACGGTGTACTCCATCGGCTGCAGTCAACCAAGCCCAATAATCATGTGCAGCAGTTAGCTACGAAAGCACAGAGTCTGATGCACCTCAACGGAGGGAGTTCTGTCAAAACCAAGCAGCAAGTAATATTGGACATCATCCATTTTGGATCAAGACACCGTTCCACTGTTGAGACCTAGAGTTGGTTGCACCTGGTCGAAGGGACTACCCTCATCTCCACTCTCAGATACAGTTCTAACATCGTCCATTGTGGGATTAAGACACAGTTCCACTGTCGGGACCTAAAGTTGCTTGCACCTGGTCGCAGGGAGTAACTTCATCTCCACTCTCAGATACAGTTCTAACATTGTCCATTGTGGGATCAAGACCCAGTGCCACTGTTCGGACCTGCTGTACTGCCGTGTACTCCACCGCCTGCAGTCACCCAACCCCAATAATCATGTGCAGCAATTAGCTACGGAAGCACAGAGTCTGATGCACATCAACGCAGGAACTTCTGTGAAAATTGACAAGTAGCAGGTAATATCGGACATCGTCCATTGTGGGATCAGGACACCATTCCACTGTTGGGACCTAGAGTTGCTTGCACATGGTCAAAGGGAGTACCTTCATCTCCACTCTCAGATGTAGTTCTAACATCGTCCATTGTGGGATCAAGACACCGTTCCACTGTTGGGACCTAGAGTTGGTTACAGCTGGTCGAAAGGAGTACCTTCATCTGCACTCTCAGATGCAGTTCTAACATAATTCATTGTGGGATCAAGACACCGTTCCACTGTTGGTACCTCTTCGACTACTGTGTTAGTAGTATACAGAGCACTTCACAGTGCTGGGCCTCTGGCTGAGCGCTGTCTGCCTGTGTTGCGGTAGCCAGCATTGATCTCAGGAGCCTTCCCAGCTCGCAGACCTCAGCCCAAAAGCTTCCGCTGGCACGTGGTGGGCCCTCTTTCACATACAACAGTGTCAAAAGGTGAACTGTGGGGCATATGTGCGTCGCAGCGGCCATGACGGTTTCTGGGTAGCAGCAGGCTGAGAGCATTATTCCCACAACCACCTTCGCTCACGGCATCAGCCTCGTGGTGGTGTAATCTGCGCAGACCTGACAGACATGTTCGCCATTCCAGAAGAGAACCACACCCAGAGAAACATGCCTTTTATTCATACCCCTATGCTAGCCTTGCGTAGGCCGAGCCAGCCCACTACGCTAAAGATTTGGGGTTGGGGGAGGGGGCACGTACGCATTATGTTTTCATAATCTTCCCTACTAACTGTACTATCATGGTTGCGTCCACTGTCGACTTCACTCAATAGACCATCAGTGTATGTTGACATGTAAATGTCTGTGCTCTGCATACTCAAGTCTGTCAGGGACATCCCCTCGATACTTTGCATTGTATACTTTTATAATCGAGAATCACTTGCCACCTTTGCACATACTTTGCTCCCATCTCTCCCTGCATTCTGCATTGTGTGGCAGAGGTGCGATGTTTGGTTTCTGTACATGGCTAGCCACGGTTCCCACAGTACGTATTGTCATTGTGTCTGCTAGGTGTACATCTTGTTTGTCATGTTGTATGTGATTATATAAGGTAGCACGTTTATTCACAAGCAGTGGTTTCTCTCATTTACATATCGCTGTCCTAAAGAGGATACCGAAGTTCTTCTCACAGGTGAAAAGTAGGACCACAATGGCAATCATTCATTACTATGCAAGAATGTCCAACTGCACGACGCTTCTAAGTTTACAGCCCCCAATTGTGCGTGCTTTCTTAAAAGCACGCCCATTCCCACAATCAGATCAACATTCACACAGCTTTCTAACGGCAGTTATCTGCTTCTTAATAACATGGACTGCTACGCAATGTGAGCTGGCATACCGTATGTCCTTACTGTTTCAAATCGGATAACTTCCTCTGGCAATCTCTATTCCCACACACACAAAGTAACTCCCAAAGTTCAACTTGGCCTTCAATACCTACTTTGAAAACAGATTTTATTAAATGGAGCAAACTGAAAGTGCTTTTGTTTCAAACAGAAGTGTCCCTCACTTCTCCAAAAGTAATTTATCGACTGCAGATAGCACGAACTTCAAGTAAAATACACTCCCTTTTAAATATGAACCTCCCATTACACTTTGTGAATTTTTACACAATGTTCAACACATCTGACATTTAAGGTCTGGCACAAATTTTTTTAACATTGTCTCCTCCGACCTTCTCACAGGCTTTCAAACGGTTTTTAGTCTAATACCAGACTTCATTCTTTCGATCATCTCTGGAATAACAGCAACAGTGCCCATAATTCTCGCTCTGTTTGCGGCCATCCTAATACTATTTTAGCTTGTTAAAAATGTCTACGCTTCCTGTGGTAAAAAGCATGTCCGACAGAATACGCCTCTACGCGAAGCTACATCAATACCGTGAAAAAATTGAACAACCTTTTGGCTGCCTGCCTCTATATAATATCGAAGCCAGCTACAACATGACATTTATTTACACATATACAATCTGCATGCAACCATCATTTATTGCAACACTTGCCCAATCGACTGGCAAATGGATCTATGCCTTGCCAACATCCCAGCAAACGCTCCCGATATCCAGTAGGTAATGGAGTATCTTGAAAACCATGAACTTGATTGTTCGGGCAGATGAGCAATGGCAGATGCAATGCAAAAAGGTATCCTGGCGGAATGGGATTTCTGCGCAGCCACGAAAGATCTCCTGCAACGTGCGACCTTTGACAACATCGCAGATTGCCTACCAATTCAAATTTCGGCTCCAACATTCGAGAAACATTACTGTCCCTTCGAGGATATGAATTGGATCGCTTTGCTTTTGTCACACGATGGCAACAATCACCTCTTGGAACATTACTCATCTCAAGCCGCTGAAGAACTTCCAGACTGCAATCTCCACGACTTGTAAGAAATTCACTTTATTCTTGAATTGATTTTTTCCAACTTTTTTGACTTTTTCCTATTACATTTTTTTAACGCACTTCAATTGAACTATTTTCATATAATAACTTTCTAAGTATGCTTAGGCATTTGAACTCTGTTTTCATTATTGGCCCTTACCTCTCCACTCTAACCAGGGATTGATGATGTATGGCCTATGCAAATACGCTATTTACTTGCTAAATTAGCCTAAACCCGACATCCATTTTGAAATCATATCTATTCTTTGTACACACGTATCTCTGCCTGCCTCTTATCCACGAAGCCCTTTCACACAAATTAGCTCATCCTCAGCCTCTGCTCATGAACTGGCGATCAAGATCAAAAAACACGGCATTGTTTAGGAACTAGTTGGCACAGTGTGGTAATCGTATCCTACCTTTATTTTCATTCTACAATTTACAGTCATTCATGTTTAATAGGTATTGTTTATGTCACATGGAACTGTAACATGTAATGTGGAATTGACTGATGCAGAAGCTTACCTTTGAAAACAGCAGATGCAGTTGGAGTTTGCCTCAGCTGGATGCCTTAGCTCTTGTACCAGTGGTTCCATTTATGGCACTTACATAAAGACACTTTTTATATAACTTGCAGACTCCATCGTTTTATCCCACACAGCCACTTTCTTAAACACACCTGATTTCACAATTTGTCTTCTGTGGCATTGCAGCATTCTGCATTATATTCTTCATGAGTATTTCTTTATTCCTGCTTGCTAAAACACTCCATTCGACTCTTCAGGGGTGAGTAGTTTGCCTCCCACTCCCTAACACCACTTGCACAGCTATGCTACAGTGGCCAGTATGCTACAGTGCCAGGACCACATCAGTTTACAGCAATCAGCTCACGGTTTCATCACCGAGTGTACTGGCACCTCACCTCAGCACCATCTCACTCTGGTCAAAACAGCACTTTCACACCGCTAGGGGTGAATACTTGACTTCACACTCCCTGTATAGCACACCCTATCACGCCACAGAGCTCACACCACTATACTCTAAACCCATACTAACATCACTTGCACAGCTATGCTACAGCGTCCAGTATCCTACAACGCCCAGAGCACATCAGTTCACAGCAATCAGCTCACGGTTTCATCCCCGAGTGTACCGGCGCCTCACCTCAGCATCATCTCACTCTGGGCAAAACAGCCCTTTCACACCAGTAGGGGTGAATACATCGCTTCACACTCCCTGTGTAGCACACCCTAACCACCCCACAGATCTCACAGCGCTCCTACAATCTTCTTTCCTACTCTTTTCACCCTTTTTTCCCCTTACTCACTTCAACGGAATCACAAAATGGTGGCCAACACTTCCTAGTTTCAACCGCTCGCAGCGCTCACAACCAATATGCAGCAAGCTCGTGCTCATAACACCTCAGCCAATCAGATGGCAGAATTCCCAAATATCGATGTCTGTAAATTTTGATATTTCTCAAAAACGACTTAACGGATTCACACCAAATAAACAAAAGTGTGCTTACTAGACCAAGACCCTTCTCCCTGCCAAATTTGGGGTAATTCCGTTCACCTATTCGACCTGTGGCCTTATCTAAAGTTTCCTATGGAAATTAACATAGAGAAAACATGTTTTGGGACCCCCTTTTTTCTCGGCCCCCCTTGACGAATCACCCCCAAACTTCCCACATATGAGCTGATATGAACAAAGAATTAGTTTGGAAAATTTCATGAAGATTCATCAAACGACGTCAAAGTTATAAGCAAAACAAAAAATGCTCTTCCTATGGAAACTTGGTCCTAACTATAACTACCTACTAGTGACCGCCAGTAGGTAATATATATATATATATATCACTAAAAGCTTCAAACACCCTTCCTCCAAAGGTAATAAAGCAGGAGAACGGCACGCCAGGAGAATGCACAATCATTTATTGTACACAAAAGCAAGACGACGCGTTTCGGCGTTAAGTCTTTTTCGAGTAATTGCTAATGGGCAAATTCCCTTAGAAATAGATACCAGTGTTTACAAAACATGAAAAACATACTACAATAGTAAACGGAGCTTTGTTGTTGCAGCCGCCAAATCGATTGTACAATTTCATACAATTAATAAATTCAAATTCATTTCTCAAATACCCACTTTTAGCGGCATAAAGTAAATTACTTCTTATGTGCGACACTGAATTACACTATTGAATTAAATAGGCGATGTACGTTATGCATTTGTCTGTGCCGCATTGCATTCAATAAAGTTATTTCATTTTAACAAAATTGATCCGTTTTTATACATTTTTCATTGTTTACGGGTAAATTAAGGTGCGTTTGCTTAGGACTGACATCTGTAATAGTTGGATATACATAATTGCATTTGAAATTGCATTTTAATTTTTAAATCAGACATTTAGTGATTATCCGCAGTAATAATTGGTAAAATGCCATATATACAATTGATCGCAAGAACGAATATTACTGTATCAGCACTCATTTTAATTCCATAAATTTCAATAGAACCGCAGTAGGTAACAAATCCTTTAAGCTAAAAGCACCACAGACGGCAATAATTGCTATTAAGACAGTTACTGAATTATGGGTAATGTACCCTTTATCGTCTTAATTATAATTGATCAAACTTCTATAAAAACAATACAATGGGTAATGTACCCTGTATACTACGAGCACTGTGGGCAGCGATACCCATATCTTCTCGCCGTTCACAGTATTACTTTGCATTATTCTTATCTACATGCTGGTCAACTTTCACATCATAGGGGATTGCCACTATAAAGTTACCGTGCCTAAAGTGTGATATGTGTGATGTCTTAAACTGTAAACATACTATGTCATTGAACAGATCCTACCCAAGGCCAGGGGTGGCAATCGAGTTTTGAGACTTAGGCAGCAGGAATCAAGACACATAGGTGCCGATTCCCATCCGGGGAAAAAAAATAGCGTGCGAATCGTATCCGTATATATTCACGTACGAATCGTACAAGTACCGTACAAACTGTAAAGTACGATTCGTACGTGAAAAATACATACAAATTGCATCGGGAAAATGGTCCGATAGGGAGCCGGACATTTTTACTTGCAAATCGTAAAACAGAAGTCCGAGCGCTCAAGTACGATCCGTACTGCCCGTCCGAATACACAACTGTATGTAAAAGGCCCCGTACGGAGCGAACGCTCTAGCCTACATGTACATGGGTAAACTTGTGCCCGAATACGAGTCGCACAGCCCGCACACCCCGCACATGTCAGCACCGTATCCCCCTCCGCACCGTACCCCAACACCGTAGCACTGCCCCGCACCTGTACAGGCCTCACCCTAGGCCCGTCTCCCAGCCCCGCACCTGTACGCCCCATACCCCAGGACCGTACCACAGCCCCCCACCTGTACGCACCGCACCCCAGGCCCATCTCCCAGCCCCGTACCCGTAAGCACCGTACCCCTACACCGTAGCCCAGCGCCGTACCTGTACGCACCGTACCCCAACACCGTAGCCCAGCCCCGTACCTGTATGCACCGTACCCCATCACTGTAGCACAGCCCCACACCTGTACGCACCGTACCCCAACACCGTAGCACAGCCCGCACCTGTACGCTCCGCACCCCAGGCCCGTCTCCCAGCCCCGCACCTGTACGCCCCATACCCCCGGACCGTACCCCAGCCCCCCACATGTACGTACCGCACCCAGGCCCGTCTCCCAGCCCCGTACCTGTACGCACCGTACCCCAACACCGTACCCCAGCCCCGTACCTGTACGTACCGTACCCCAACATCGTAGCCCAGCCCTGTACCTGTACGCACCGTACCACAACATCGTAGCCCAGCCCCGTACCTATACGCACCGTACCCCAACACCATAGCACAGCCCGCACCTGTACGCACCGCACCCCAACACAGTAGCACAGCCCCGCACCTGTACGCACCGTACCCCAACACCGTACCCCAGCAGCCTCACCCAGCATCGCGTATGTACGGACCGTACCTACGCGAAAAAGACTCGTTCAGAACCAGGACACTGTAACACAGCACAAGGAGGGTCAATTCGACTCGCACAACACCACAAAACACGTCAACATGACAAAATACATCTCTATGACTGACCTGGCACATCTAAACAGGCAAAGAGAGGACCAAATCACAACCACCTCTTATAACACACCCACCACAAATTCAAACACAGCCACACCCACAAATGGACCAATAAAAAGGGCCCACACACACAACCCATGAGCCATTGCAACAGAACCACTGCTCACAGACACCACAGACAAACAACTGCACCTTACTCACACCTTAACTACACCTTAACTTACACACCTTCACACAACCTCCTTCACAAACACCCCCTCTTCACCTTCACACACACACCGTCACATTCACTCCCACACACCCACAACCATCCACACCCACACCCCACACCATGCCGACAGACAAGAATCCAAAGTTCACAACGGCGGAGCTGGAGCTCCTTGTCAACGAAGCCATCAGAGTCGAGCCACAGCTGTTTGGAACATTGGTCAGACAGACCAGCATAGCCCAAAAAACCAGACTGTGGCAGAGGATCGTCGATAAGGTGAATGCTGTTGCGCCCATCCGAAGGACCAGGCATGAATGCCAAGCCAGGTGGTCCGATCTGCGCAGGGCAGTCAAGAGGAAAATGAACGATGAATACGCCCAGAGTAACATCACTGGATGTGAGCTGCCCCGCAGACCCGTACATTACCATCCCTGGGAGGAGAAGGTGATGACCACGCTTCCGCCGGTGGGAGTACACGGAGTCGAAGGAGTCGCAGAGCCTGGTGAGTACACAAACAACTCACATAACATGGGGGGTATGGCATCCACACCACAAACACACCACGCAACTACCCCCAAGCCCTCACCGCACACAACCACGGCCAAAAACCACGCTCATGCCACTAACGTCTTCATGCCCCATTCACAGATAAAGGCAATGCCATGTCCCAGGCCACACAAACCACAAACCCAAGACTGGATGTCCGGGATGCTGGGAGGGTGGGGCTCACACAACACATTGTGCAACTCAGAACCAGACACCAATGCCCACAGCCCATATGGCCTAAGTACATACCCATGCACCATTCCCAATGCACAGGGACTGGCAAAGTAATGACAAGGTAGCTGACACTTGGCCCTGCTGTAGGCAGCACAAGGCCCTCCTGTGACCACTGTACACTCAAACAACTACTCCACTAGCTCACATACCCAGCACAGGAACTCACACACACTGTCATGCCAGCATGCACCATGAGGGGACAGACACATCACCTGGGAGACCCAATGACAAATCACCCTACACACAACAGCAGGCCTGGTCAAACATACCCCCTCACACAAGCTCACACCCCCGGGGCAGGCAACGTATTTACCCACTCTCACAAGGGACATGTGACACAACAAGACCAATCAATAGCCAAATAAGCATCCCAGCCAAAAATCTACTGGCAAACACTCAGGAGCACATACCAATCTGTCCCCCGCAACATACCCATCCCCAAGTGTACATTGAGAGGAATGCTAGGCACATCCAACCACCTGGAGGAACTGTGACTACTTGAATATGTATGAAACATGGATGTGGCATGAAACAGCATTAACATTGTCTCTCTCTCACACACACAGGGCAGCGTCATCGACCTCCCCCCGACAATGGGGGGAACAATCACAGTCCCAGGCTCAGCGTGAAGATGATCCCACCGGCAGCGACGACTCTCACCACTCTGTGGATGACCCCGACCAACCTGGCCCCTCTGGTGCCCAAGCCCCTGCAGCACCTGTGTCAGGTACATCTGTGCCAACCCCCACCCCCATTCCTGCCACATCCCAGGAGACACCCAGGAGCCCTGCTCGCACTGAACAACACAGCCAGTCTGACCAGGAGGGACAAGGTTCTACTGGCACCCAGGAGGAGGCAGACAACCATGCTACTGCCATCCCTCAGGGGTCCCGTAGACCTGATGTGCCCACAATGGCAGGCCAGGCTCGTGTGGGCAGGGGTGGTGGGAGTGGAGGCAGGCGGAGGCGAGAACCTGACCAACCAGCTGAGGGAACCGGTATGGCACACATGCGCCACATCCTGGACACATACCGGCGTGACACCAGGGGCATCAACCAGGTTGTGTTGAGCCTCACAGACATCAAGGGGACCCTTGACAAGATGAAGAACCTGCAGGCCGAGAAACATGCCAGTCAACAACAACACCAAGGACGGATGGAGGCAAGACTGGCTGAGCTCCTGGCGGTGCATACGGACATGAGCCGTTCACTCCGTCGGATTGCCGACAACATGGGCAACCCTCCCTGTGCCACCAGGCGAAGACCACCACCAGCCACAGGGAGGGAGGAGGAGGAGGATTCGTCCGACGGAGCATCACAAGCATCGTCAAGGCCTGCATCTGAGGGTCCCCCCAGGAAGGTGGGTCATCCACGGAAAAGACCGTGAGAGTCATTGGACCATCCACATCTCCCAGGTCACCTGGCCTGGCACCTGGCCCTCTGGCGCAACAGCACCACCTCACCCAATGACATTCTCTGCCACATGGACTTGCTGGTCACAGCCTGACCAATGATGACCAACACTGTGGTCCGGACTCTGATGACTCCAACTGACAAGGATGCCATCTCCCCCTGTGAACTTTGGATTCAATGCACCCGGTAGAGCACCTTACTTCATCCACCAAAAGACTTACCCCACCAAAAATAAATACTTTATTTTGTCATGAGATGTTGCTGTCATTTGGCATTATTCACCAACATATGTGTGTGTAAATGTCAAACTATGCCTGAGTGTTGAACTAACTCCACACATCCATACCCTGGGATCGGAATCTGGTACAGGACACACATGGGTCACAATGTATCATTCAATGCAGACATGGAGCACAATACTCACCTGTGATGGCCTCAAGCTGCTGAGGGGGTGCTAGGGAAACTGTGAGGACACACCTATTTGGAAGAGTAACATTAAAGCGTAGAGGTCATGCCTCATTTGGAGGTTCCCGGGGAGGGAGTCCCAGGTATGTGTTCCCAGGTGGGAGAACTATGTCCTGCATGCAGGAGTACGGTGGATTAGAAGAATGGTGGCCAGGTCAAGGTTGGATGCACGGAGATGGCACTACGGGGTCTCGGATGACAGTGGTACAAGGTTGGTTTTGGGTCAGGGTTGTGGCCTGCCTCCTGAGTGTGGGTGAGGAGTCTGAAGGTCATCCTGCAGCACACAGTGATCCAGTGCAGCTATCTCTGCTGGACGGTAATGTGGCTGGGGCGCGGGATGTTGACGCTGAGGTGTGCAGATGCAGCCTGGATGTGGACAAGTGTCCCTGGATTTTGGATGTGGCTGCTCCGTAGAGGGCAGGGCAGTATTTGACACGGATGTTGTCGTGGACCTGGGGGATGGTCCGTCTTACCTTGGAGTGGATCTATCTGGGGATCATGTGCATAATGATGAGGGTGTTGCAGTGTGAGGTACAGATGCTGGTGATTACCATGGCAAATTAGAGCAAGCAATCCATGATGCACAACATCTTGTGTTCGTGGACACTGGGTGCCTGTGCGGGGCTTCTGTGGGTGGGACACAAGCAGTTGAGCCAGCTGTAAGGGGACAATCCTCAGATGTTGACCTCAGTCCTGTACAAGTCCAGCCACAGGTGGCTGCTGTTCTGCCATTCATCTATGGATCCCATGCAATCCCTGAATATTGGAACTGGAAATGTCTGCGTCCTTGGTGATGGTGAGGAGCGCCTGGCTGTCAATGGCATATGAGTTGATGATGAGGTCGTGTGCGCATGTGATGGTGGATAGGGGGGTCCTGGACACATTGTAGATTGACACGCTGAAAGATGATACCTGTGCCATGTGCCTCACGACGAAAGCATACTACGCGCCAAAGCCTTGAGTCCCACTCCCATGGCCTTGCAGGGGTACAGATCCGGTGGGGAGTAGGAGGGACATGACCTGGTGGGTGTGACAGGTCCTGGAAGGTGTGGCAGCGCTGTGTAGGCAGTCGGAGTTGCACACTCATCATGCAAAGGTGTTGTGTGTGCGCTCAGTGCATGCCTGAGAGCAGGCGGAGGATGTGTGGATGGATCTTGCTTGGAGGGTGTCTGCAACATCACACTGTAGTGTGATGTGGGTCATACAAGGACCTGAGGGTCGTTCAATGTGCACTTTGCATGTGCAGATGGTCCAGCCTTTGGCACCGCGTGGCCGCAACTGTGGCACAGACAAGCTGAAGACAGCCAAATGAATGTGTTGAGGGAGGAAGGGAGGAGCACCTTTGATGTGTGTGTGTTGCCAAATCTGGAAACTACGTGTGCCCTTGCTGCAGTGGCTGCAACAGCAGGCGGCATGTCGCGGGAATTATGCCACAATATCCACACAAAGACTAGGATGTCAGAAAGGACTACTGCAACAGGTGTATGTCAAGGAAGGAGTTATCGGTTTGCAATGGCACACCCAGAGACAAAGGATGCACAATCACCAAAGATGACTGACACCGGATCATGAAACTGAAGGCCGAGCTGCGCACAGAAAAAACACCCCAGAAGGTATTGACGGCCCGTGGGGGGGACTAACATGCCAAAACACATACACAGCCATGGACAACATGCACAATAGAGAATCAAATACATGAAGAACAGCATGCAGGTTGCTAATCTACACATAGACTCATATGCACAATCCTTGACAACCATGCCAGAGATGCCGCATGCACAGTGGCAAGAGACCTGCATTGACAGAGATGAGGCACCTTGGAGGCTGAGAAATACCTTTATTACTCAGGCTCACACCTATGCAAAAGCATCAACATTAACAAACTCACAGGTCTATTGGATTAACATGTGGGACCTACACCGGACACCCCCTTTGCACCACAGATGCTGTAACCCATTGTACTGGCACACAAGTGATGGGGTTGAGCCAAACATCCCCTGCTGCACACGGAGAGGCTGCAATTCCCCATTGAGCCTCATATGGGGATGTCCCGCAATATGTCCACCCGTAGCCTCCCGTATGTTTCCGAGGGAAGTTGTACACACATTGATGCCTTCATCACAAACCCCAATCCCATAACAGATGACTGTCACGAAGTGTGACTATCAATTCATGTGAGTCATGCCACATGTCATGTGCCCCATTGTGAGTCGACATGTATGCATAGTAACAAAACCTGCACAGGAGCAGTGCCAAGACATTACAAACAACTACCACACCCAAAAAGCCCTGCTGCAATCCTTACCCAAAGGAGAATTTTCACCATGTCCGTGCATGTAACGCTGATTCAGCACTCTTTGCATTACTCATGAGGAATAGCAGGAGCACAACGATGCCACGAGCAGACAGCATGCGCAACTACCTGGGGATGAGAGACACACAAGAAGTCAGGAAAAACATAGTCATCCGCATGCATGGTCATGTACTCTACATGAATAAGGTTGACACCATGCTAGTTGTCAATTGAGTGTGTCAGCTAAAATGTGTGGAATGACATCAGCACTCGAGTGACACATCAGCACACACCTCAAAGTCACTTAGCATACAGTCAGTTGGACACACACATTGCAACACATGCCACACAAGGCTCCAAGCGTGCACACTCAGACCCAGGGACTCACCATTATGAGAAGAAGTTGCGTATGAGCTGACTCCGGATGTCCTCCTCCTCCTCACTTGCCTCGTGACCAAGGCCGTCATCCTCCACGGGTGGATGTTCCTGCTCATCAGGATCCAGGATGAGTGGCACAGCTTTCTTCACTGCCATGTTGTGCAGCATTCAGCACACGAGGAAGATTTTGCAGACCTTCACCGGTGCATATGGGAGGGACCCGCCGGTCTTGTGGAGGCACCGGAATCGGCTCTTCAGGAGGCCAAACGTCCTCTCAATCACTCGCCTGATCTGCCCATGGGCGTTGCTGTAACGGTGATCTGCAGCTGTTCTCGGGTTGCGGAGGGGCGTCACCAGCCATGGCATGTTGGGATAGCCAGAGTCCCCTACATGGAAACATCATGTAAAGAAGTGGGTCAGGAGATGCCGTCACATACTAAGATACCGCTGAATACTGGACAAACAGAGTCTACTCACCAACAAGACATGCTCGTTCGTTGTGCAGCTGCAGCATCATTTCTGGCACCCTGCTACGCCTCATGATGTAGGCATCGTGTGCTGACCCTGGAAAACATGCACAAACATGGGAAATCACCATGTTAGCAAGACACACCACAAGGGCATTAATGGAGTGGTAATGTTTACGGTTACGGAGGGCTACCTCCTGTGCCTGTGGTGGTACCAAAGCCACATGTGTCCCATCAATAGACCCAATTACATGGAGCATCCCTCCCAGGGCATAGAACTCACCCTTGATACCTGTCAACTGCTCACGAGTTGGAAAATGGATGAATTCATCCAGGTGCTCCAACATGGCTTCTAAAACATCATGCAGGACATGGCTGAACATGGTCTGAGACATGCCACCCACATCAGTTATGGTCAATTGAAACGTACCGGTGGCAAAGAAATGTAGGGCTGACATCACCTTCATCTTGGGGGTCCGCGCAGTCAGATAACTGTTTTGCAGTTGGAGGTGTGGTGCCAGCCTGTTTGTCAGGTCCACAATTAACTGTTGGGGGAATCTGTAGCGGTGTATGCAGTCACGTTCCCTCATGGCAGCCAAGTCTGGCATTGGTCGGGGGAGAGGCGGTGCCCTGCAGAAAATTGGAAGGAATAACGAAGATTGAGTACATTAGTACACCAATGTCAATGAACTGAGCACATGTTCAACAGCTAATACACATATGCCACATACAGAGTCTGGTCTGTGCAATACATCCTGCACACGTATGCCAGCCAGGTGATACTCCTACCAAGAGCCAACTACAAACATGGATTGTCAAGGTCTACATGACATGCCATGAAAGTAGCTGTGGGCCAGTGTGAGTAAACAGCCAGACACATTACAGGAGTGACATACATCCACATATGTGCATTTGAAGTATATCATCTCATACAGACAGCTGCCGGCAAGCTAGACGCACAGGTCACATGTCATGGAAAAAGGACAGACAACACACCTTGCCATGAAGGGGTACATGTCAAATATGATCACACAGACATTGAGACTGCGCAGATATGTCCTAAGCTCGCAAGTCCCTGTTAGATGCATACAGACACACGTCACATGTTATTCCACATGTGTCCTGGTGTGCGTAATAGTGTGACATGGGCATCTACACACAGACACATGCAGCTACAGCAGAAGCCGTTGACCGAACACCAACAGCAAGATCATGGGAACACATGACACACACATGACATAGTCACATCATGGCACGCTGGTAGTGAGATGTCAGGTGTCATCATCCGTGTACCTGGCATCAGGGGACCGTTGTGGGTGTTGGGGACTGTGCCATGCCAGTGATGCAGTGCTTGACAAGTTTGAACTACATGCACACATGTAAAAGGTGTGAAGGGGAAGTGCGCCACATGGTGCCCCATCACACATGACATGTGTACACAGGTCATCACACAACTATTGGGTTAAAACATGAGGAGACATGTGCCAGCTCACTGCCTGACACACCTAGGGCCTACACATGATGCACTGCACTGACAATGACTTGATGTCCATCCTCATGCGAGTCATACACCTCCATTCCTTTCCTGTGCGCCTCCTATCACCAGTATAAGTTGTGAAATGCACCGTACACACGCTCTGAGGGCGTGTGTACGGTCGTATCACAATATGGGGTTTGGGTCGGAGTACGCATGTGTGCAAGGACCGTACACACGTACGTGTACACACTGGTCCTATCCCCATGGTAGTGTTGCCATAGGCGTACGCCATTGTGATTCGGGCCGTACATGCGTGTGTAGGGCCCATAGTACTATGGCGTACGCCTACGGCAACACTACCATAGTGCTACGGGCCCTACACACGCGGGTACGGCTCGTAGCACTAGGGTAGTGTTGGCGTAGGCGTACGCCACAGAGATACGGGCCGTACCTGCGTATGTACGGCCCGTATCAGAATGGCGTACGCCTACGGCAACACTACCAAAGTGATATGGGCCCTACACACGCGTGTACGGACCGTATCACTGGAGTAGTGGTGCCCTAGGTGTACGTGTGGAACTCACCGTACCTGTGTGTGGATGGTGAAATTACATAGGGGACACATGAGGGACAAGTATAATGGCCTAAATGCATGCTGGTTGTCAAGGAGACCGAGTTTCCAGTTCAAAATTTTGCATCAGGTGCCCAGCAAAAGTCGGTTGGAGACAATATACTATGTTGCAAAGTGGTTGTTGACTTGACATCATGCTCAAATTTTGAACCATGCAAATGCCCTCACTGGGGTAGGTTTAAAGGGATTGGAGGAAACGTAGGATGCAAATGAGATTGACCAATCACTCTGTACTCCTGTAAATGAAACAGCCCAGCAAGGGAGATATAAGGCAGCCAGGACCCATGAGAGAGCACTTGCCTGCACAACCTTTCATTCCACACCACTGCTGCTGCTTGTGATTCCTCTGGCACCATGTCCAGGTCTGTGGAGAGGGCCCAGCCTTTCACCCAAGAGGAGAATGAGGCGTTGCTGGACGTCATCCTCCCACAGTACCCCTGCCTGTATGGGAGACCAGGGGAGCAGGTGAGTGCTGACTCCACTAGCTGTGACTGTGCCCCTTTTTTGTGTCTGTCACTTCTGGCATTGTGTCCAGGTGTGACAGACATGCAATGTTGTTCATGGTGGGTCCCAGGGGGGAATGCCTTATGTCTCCCATGCAGAGCCTGATGTGGTTCATATCTGCACTCCTCACTTGCATTGTGCTTACTGTGACAATCACTGCATGGTGCATGCCACATTCAGCCTGGCTAATCCTCTTGGGAATGTTGTTTCTATAGTCCTGATGTGATTCTGTGACAGGTGACTGTACCCACAGATGTGTGTGAGTTGAGTGTACCTGTGGTGATAGTGTCCAAATGATGAGTACGGCCCCTGGACATTGGTGTGTGTGTAAGTCCCCTGTCATGTGGGTGAGTGTCTATGTGGAGTGTTGCACCCCAGCTGCATGGAGGATGCATATGCCCTACCCATCTGATGTGAGCAGGGAGCCGTGCTCTGTGTCTGACGTGCTGAGCTAGCCCCACACCTGTGAATCCCCCCAGTCAAGTGGCACATGTGCAGAGTGATGTTTGTACCCGCTGTTGCCAATGGCAGGTGATTGTCCTGTGCCTGTGTGTGTCTGTGTACTCCGCTGAGGTTGCGTCAGTGGCCTGGGGCATGTGACTGCTTTGAGGTGCTGTCCATAATCCTGGTGTTGCTTGTGATGCACAGTGTAAGCCATAATCATTGATTCTGTCGCACCCCTCATGCCACCTGTGTACTTTAAATGCCACGTAGTGCATTTGGCCTTCCCCAGAGGATAATGTCCCTATGGCAAAGGTGCAATGAGTTGGCTGCATACTATGCCCTGTTCAAACAAGCCCAATTGTTCTAATGTGTGTCTCTGTGACATGGAGCAGGTGTATTGATGTCGTCTCACTTTGTCATCCTCACAGGTAGCCGCCTACGCCAAGGGGGAGATATGGAAGCGGGCCGTCAGGGCTGTGAGGTCGGTGGAGGGTCGCAGTCGGCGCCTGGCCCAGGTGAGGAAACGCTGGCAGGATATCCGGTGCTGGACCAGGAGGATCGCACGGGTCCTGCTGGGGGACTCACCTCCATGCAAACACGGTGGGCGCCGGCGCCTGACCCACCAAATGAAGCGTGTCCTGGCGGTGGTCTTCCCTGACATGGATAGGTGGTTATAGGAGAAGCAGCAGCAGGAAGGGGGTAGGTACATGTGTGTTTGTTGTCTGTCACCAGCTTTTGGCAGTGCTCAGTCGCCTGGATACACTGCCAGGGTTTATATGTGCAGTGCATATCCTGTTCCCCAAAGTCAACCGGTCCTGTTCTTCCTCCCTTCCCCTCCTTGACATGTGTTCTCTGGTCTGTGTGTAGTCACTCTTGCACAAGGTAATCTTGGCTGGCAGTTAATCCAAGTGCCCAATGCTTGCAGCATCATGTGTTGGGGTGGTCTGTGACATGTGTTGGGACCTTGCCTGTACCCTGTCCAGTTCAGTCATTTGGGGGTCCATGAATGTTGGCACTGATGCCCAGTCTCAACATAGGAGTGTGAGGCTTAAAATGAACTGCCTTGCAGCATGCATGACCGATTTGTGGCCTCAGACATGATGTGCATGAGGGGGAGCTATGCACAGTGTGGGGACGGTTGCTCCTGTTGCAGTCAGATCTATCCAGGACCATGGAGCAGTGTGGCCACTACAGTCCCCTGAGACACCTTTTCCTAGGTTCCATGTGTGTCATCCAACACTGTGGACATTCTCTGTGTCTTCAGCATAGGTTGGCCTCTGTGGCATTGTACCCTGGCCTCATTTGTATTTACGTAAAGTGTGCTACATGTGTACACTGTACAGGGTGACCCAATGTGGATTGTGCATCCTCACACTGGCCAGTGCCTGTGTGTCTGTGTACAACTATCTGATGATGGTTGTGTGTCAATAATATGTGTGGTCAGCCCCACGAGGGGTACTTAGAGTGCAATTAGGATTTAATGGAGCCCATTTTTGTGATCCCTGATTAAGAGGTGTAAGTCCTTCCTCTGTCTCAATCACATTGTCTCAGGTAGGGGGGTGGTTTGTGCAGGCAAGGCCTACATGTCCAAAGCTTATGTCTCCTTGCCAGGTCTGACCTGTGTGTGATGATAGTCGGAACAGACACTCAACAAGTATTGACCCAATCATGTTGTGCAGGGTTTAATGTTTGTGCTTTGCAGCATGTGTCAACAGTTAAAAGACATGGTTCCTGCTCATCCATTTTTGGCAATGGTGTGTGGTCCAGATGCTGTGCTCGACTGTCCACAGACACTAGCTTCTCTGTATAATTCGATATCAAGTTATTTGCTGTTGTGTCATGCTCTCCATTGTTTCAAAGTGGCATGGTGGGTCAACCAACTGTGTAGTGCAGGGCCTACATATGTGCGTAGTATTGTAGATGTTACTCATTATGCTTTTCATGCTATGCACTGTGACCTATGTAGTTTTGACTCATGTGTCATATGTATACAGGTGTCTGATTATTTCCTGTCTCTTCACCTTGCCAACAGCATCGTCGGGGGACACCGAGGGAGACACCGGCATGGACGTGGATGAGGGATCCAGCACCGGTGCCACCAGTGCTGGGGAGTCTGGCGCAGCAAGTGGCATGGAGGGTGAGGGGAGTCAGGCGGAAGACCTGTCCAGTCCCAACACCGACTATGACGCTGACGGGTCCGAGGCTGAGCTCCCAGAGGGGGCGGAGGCTGCTTCCACAGCTGAAAGCAGCAGTACATCTCTCGCCGCCCCCTCCATTCCCATCACCGCCCTCCCACTTGCTCGGGTCCCTTCTGTCCGTGCTAGGAAACCACATGTCTCCTTCGTGCCAGGCACCGCACCCCCTGCCCCTGTCTCCCCTGCTGCCGTCAATGCCGAGTCTGTGGACATCCTGCGGCAGTTGCAGGTTGGTCAGACATCGCTGCTTAATGTCCTCCATGGCCACACCAGACTGCTGACACAGATGGTGTCGTACATGGAGGGCATGTCAGCAGAGATGTCTGACCAATGGATGTTGCTGAGGTCCATGGACTCGTCACTGACGGCAGCAGTGGGTCTCCTGCAGCGCTCCGTCCCCCCCTACCCCTGCACCATCCACACTTCCCACTCCCATGCCTGTCCCAAGCACACCCAGACATCCCCATGCCCGCACCCCACCAGACACAGGCAACACACCAACAGGGAAGGCCAAGCGCACACCTCCAGTCATGCACACACAGGGGGAAGTAGGCACACCCACTGGGTCGGGGGCAAGCGGCAGCCACGCAGCCATAGTGGGAGTCCGCAGTCCTCAACGCCCACTTCCTCCAAAACCACTCCCCTTAGCTCCCCTGCCCAACAGTCGGACAAAGAGTCCTTCATGGCCAGTCAGTCCCTCAGCCCCAGTGTGACACCACCCCGCAAGCGGTCGAGGAAGTCCCCAGGCAGGGGAGTTGAGTCCCCCCTGTCCACACCCTCCCCCAGTAGCGCTGCAACCCATCCCTCCGACCCCCCCTCCTTGGGGCCCGTGGTTCCTTCGGGTGCAGGGGAGACGCTGGGAGATTTTGCAACCGTGTGCAGCACCATCCTAACCACCACCTTTGGCGCTGCCCCACCCCCTGTGGTGGAGTCGTCCGTCCCTGCACCCACAACACCTACCCTTGCCCCTCCTGTCCCTGCGGTGCCTGGTCCTTCCCCCCCACATGATGCCCCCCCTGTGGATGAAAAGGAACTCTGAACTGTGCAGGCAAGCTAGGAGAGACGCGTCCCAATGTGTCCCCCCCGCCCTGGAATTCGCATATGGACTGGCCTATGGGCCTTGTATATAGTGTACATTTCAAATCCAATCTTTTTTTATGCTGAATAAAGCATTTTGTTTTTCATTTACACACGAATGCTTTTCTGGTATTGCTGTTGGTGCTGCTGCTCCCTGAGCTGGGGTGGTGATAATGTGTTAGGTGTCTGGGAAATGTTGTAGTGTGCTGCTCATGGGGAGGACCCTGGTATCTGCGTGCCATCACAAGGTCTCTGCAAATAATCTTTGGTCATGTAAGCTCTTACTGTATGGTGACATTGTCCCAAGGAGTGTTCCTTCCTCTGTGGCCCCTGACTTCTTCCCTGCAGGGTGTTTCCCAATTGTTGTGCTGACCTGTGTCTACATTTCCTTGCTGTGTGAGGGATCCCTTCAACTTTGCCCATGCCTGCTCAGCAATGTCTCCGCCTGCATTGTCTGTGCCATCCTTGGTAGTCACTGTGCTTGTGTATGGAGTATGTTGCCATGGCTTAATGTGGACATGGTCCCTTTTCCGCACTATGCATGTGTGTACTCCCAGCCTACCACACATGTGTTACTTGTTCTGCAAGGTATTTGGGCACCTGACTGACAATTGTTGGAATTGTATCTGTGGGTACTCCACCCTTTTCCCTCCATGGGAGGCAACAACTTGTTGGCAGCCCCAGCACCTGTACATTCCTATCAGTCCTGGAATGTGGGTGACCGTGTGTGTTCCCTTAGACTCTCTTAGTTGAGTGGGGTTTAACATGAGGATACAGTCTTGTTGCCTGATCTCAGTGTGTGTATTGTGCTGCCACCGCCAGGGGTGGGTATGCATGTGTAATTTTTCATCACACCCACATGTGGTGTGTCATGCAGTGGGGGAAGGACATCCATCCTCATGGGAGTGGGACACTGCTGTCAGTGATGTGTTGTCATGGCACTATCAACATAGTCGCACATTGTGGATACCTTTATGCACCCATGGAGTTTTGCTAATGGGAGGATATTGTACACACCCCCATGTCTCTGTCCACTGCTGGGGGTCCTCTGCACCCACCCCTCATATGTCTGGGCACTGCTGGGGGTCCTCTGCACCCACCCCTCATATGTCTTGGCACTGCTGGGGGTCCTCTGCACCCACCCCTCATATGTCTGGGCACTGCTGGGGGTCCTCTGCACCCACCCCTCATATATCTGGGCACTGCTGGGAGTGATAGGCACCCACCCCTCATATGTCTTGGCAATGCTGGGAGTCCTCTGCACCCACCCCTCATATGTCTGGGCACTGCTGGGAGTGATAGGCACCCACCCCTTATATGTCTGGGCACTGCTGGGAGTGATAGGCACCCACCCCTCATATGTCTGGGCACTGCTGGGGGTCCTCTGCACCCACCCCTCCTATGTCTGGGCACTGCTGGGGGTCCTCTGCACCCACCTCTCATATGTCTGGGCACTGCTGAGTGTGATAGGCACCCACCCCTTATATGTCTGGGCACTGCTGGGGGTCCTCTTCACCAACCCCTCATATGTCTGGGAACTGCTGGGAGTGATAGGCACCCACCCCTCATATGTCTGGGCACTGCTGAGAGTGATAGGCACCCACCACTCAAATGTCTGGGCACTGCTGGGAGTGATAGGCACCCACCCCAATGTCTCTGTTCACTGATGTGGATCATAGCACAACATAACACGCTCTTCAGGCCTGGGTACGGGCCGTACCCCAAATGTTGGGGTGCCGTAGGGGTACGGCCCGTACCCAGGCCTACAGAACGTGGGTACGGGCCGTACCACCATTGTTGGGGTGACGTCGGGGTACGGCCCGTACCCAGGCCTTAAGAGCGTGGGTACGGGTCGTACCACGCCTACCCCAACGTCACCCCAACAATGGTGGTACGGCCCGTACCCACGCTCTTCAGGCCTGTGTACGGGCCGTACCCCCAATGTTGGGGTGACGTAGGGATACGGCCTGTACCCAGGCCTTAAGAGTGTGGGTACGGGTCGTACCACGCCTACCCCTACGTCACCCCAACAATGGTGGTACGGCCCGTACCCACGCTCTTCAGGCCTGGGTACGGGCTGTACCACCATTCTTGGGGTGACGTAGGGGTACGCGTGGTGCGACCCGTACCCACGCTCTTAAGGCGTGGGTATGGTGCGTACCACAATTGTTGTGGTGACGGGACGCGTCCACGTCCACTTCCGTCGTGGCGGGATGCAGGCCTTGGTGGACACGCCCCCCCCGGAGTGACCAATCCCTGGAGGTACGGTATGTACAGGGCATGTATACATTTTGCCTTGGGTGGGGGTTATTTTTCCTGCCCCTGCCCCCCACCTTTGCCCCTGGGTGTTGTTCTGACCTTCTGCGGCATCTGCGTCGGTTCCTGTGCACCAGGTCGTAGGCTATGAGGGCCGGGATGACACGTAGGATGGGGTCCATGGCTGTCCGTCACATACAGGTGCTCCTTCCTCGCGTCCTCCTCAATTTCCCGGCAGTTTTGGCTCCCGTAAAAAATGCTGCGTGCGGAGTGACGTAGGCACAAATCGTACTTGCTGGTTCGTAAAACGCTGCCTGACTCCGTCCGGACGTCACGTACGCGGTGTCCCGGATCAGAATTGTGGGTATATTTTAGCCGGTCGGTGTTTTGTACGATTCGTACGGAAATGGTATTTCTGTACGAATCGTACTTGCGGGTTTGTAAGGTGGTTTTCCCGGGTACGAGTCGGACGGAGAAAACGCTCCGTACGACGGTTCGTACCCGGGTTTTACAGGATCGGAATCGGCACCGTAATAGGCATGTGTACTCACTTCCCAAACGGCCATAATCTGGATGAGGAAATGGCCATACATTTACAGGAAGAATAGTAATTAGTAATGTTTTACCTGTTCTTTAATTTGTAAGATATTGAAAGCTTATCTACAGTCTGTCTAATGTAAATATATATTTATTTCCTACAGAAGGCAAAGGAAGGGAATACGTCACTAACCAATGCCAACGAGATCCCTACCCTTTTCTTCAGACCATCCTACAAGTATGTGTGTAAGATAAGATTTTAATTTTTGCACATGTTTGACAGAATTGTGTTAACACTAGGGAGAGTGTTATAGGAGTGTATAAACAAGATGCCATTTAGTTATCATTAGTTTCATTGGATATGTATCGTTAAGAGTGAAATTACATTGAATTCCCTTCTTACGATAATTTTTATATAATCACTAAGTTGACTCCACCATGTGATCACTCACTAACAAGGGTAATAAATGAAAATAGAGATCCAGAGACTCTCAAATATGATGCTACGCGACCAAGAAACTATTACAATTAATGCACTAGAACATAATGTATTAGCATGTGCGTGTATATTTGTAGCATGGTCGCGATCAAGAGTGTTGTGGTACTACATAGACCATAATCTCATAGTAGTGAGGGACGGGTCCACCACTTTGATTGATAAATACTTGACATTGTTGGTAATTACAAACAATGGAGTGATGTTACGTGTTATGTAGCCAACAACTTGTGCAATATCTAGAATATACTTGTATAACAATACATTAAGCAACGATCAAATTAAGGGTGAATTGGGCTATAATTACATTTACAATATGGCGCCCATGTTGCAGAAACTTTTGTTGCATATCGGGAAGTCCTTTGTTCATTGTCACTAATTTAGAAATGTGTGTAATGTCATTCTGTGTTTACAAACGCTGTGTGAACAAGCCGCAACGGTGGCGAAATGCGTCACGGCGGGTTTATGATTGGAATAAACCCCCAACTTGTTTGAAACGGAGTCTGGTTCACCTGCGTCAGGAGATTCTGAGATCGCGAGTGGTATTTCGTTTTTGGATGTATATTTGGTTACCGGTTCTTCTCCGTCGGTCTGGCGCCACCCCTTAAAGATTGAAGGCACGAATAGGAGGATCTTGGATGTATATATTGAATTTAGGCATTTTCATATTTTCGAGGTGTCCATTTCACCGGATTGTCCACAAAGATCAACGTTCTTGTCAATCATGTAGACACAATACAATATATATTGATATGATTGTTATTATTGAATGTTATTCTGCATTTAAGTCTTTACGTGCATTCCATGGTTGGTTGATTGACCAATGTGGGCTTAATCTTAATTTTCAGCAATGACAAAGGATTGATTTTAACGTGTTTATGAATTTTTTTTTTGTAGAATTTCATCTTTTTTCGTGAACAAAACGCAATCAATACAAGTTGAGCATCTCCACTCCTCCCATAAATTACTTCACTGGGGAGTCCCTCAAGGTACAATTATATCTCCTATGGTGTTTATGAATTTTAATAGACATTGTTTTAAATTCTTGCAACTTTGCACATAACTCGCAGTTATTTGCACATATATAAAGCATATTTAGAATGAGTAACAGCAATATGTATATGTCTTGGCTTCTGAAGTTCCGGTTTAAACGTGTTTATGAAGTCAATAGACATGTATTTTAACCAATGCGAATTTGAACAAAAAAAGAGCAGCATTTTCCACATTTATAAAACAATATTTGCACTAGTCAATTTATATTGTTGATGTTCATAGACTTATAACTTGGTTCTTGAGACATCCTTTGTTAATGTATGCAATTTTGCACGAAGAAAAACAGTATTTTGCACATTTGTAAAACTTTGAAGTATTTTGTCGATGTCTTTGTACCCATAATCACATGGTTGTTGCACTGGCACTTTAAATTCCATGGCCACTCCTCTTGGCGTCATGTGATCAAGGCTTCTTTGAAGCCGAAACGCGGCATGGCGGCAGTGCCAGTTTAAATAAAATAAAATAATCAGCACTTAAATCTGGGTCCGTACCGTCTTTTACGCAGCGCCTGGGAAGTGGAGTACTGCGACGGATTGCCTGTGCATATATATATATATATATTCCATACGCAAACCATACCACAGTTGCAGCAAGTAGAAGTCCACCATTCGGAGAAGTAAGTAAAAAGTAGCTTTTATTTTCAAGGACAGCAGTCACAGAATGCAGCATTACGCGTTTCGAGCGTACAACGCCCTTATTCATATGCAGTCCAGAGGCTCAGCTGTTCCCACCTTAAGTATGCTGGGGTAGTAGACAGCGAGGGGGGACCACACGCACCTACGGTCTAACAGTAACCTTCTCCATATTCATGATTTATTTGAATACACGCACTTTGGCAATCAGAGTACATCTAGTAGCTGAACTCCCACATTTATTGCATCGTGCAATTATTTCTATACAGAGTTCCAACTTTGCATCTCCATTGTCAGTGCTATCCGTAATCGGGCTACAGTAGTCCGATTACGGATAGCACTGGCAATGGAGAATACACTCTGATTGCCAAAGTGCGTGTATTCAAATAAATCATGAATATGGAGAAGGTTACTGTTAGACCGTAGGTGCGTGTGGACCCACCTCGCTGTCTACTACCCCAGCATACTTAAGGTGGGAACAGCTTAGCCTCTGGACTGCATATGATTAAGGGCGTTGTACGCTCGAAACGCGTAATGCTGCATTCTGTGACTGCTGTCCTTGAAAATAAAAGCTACTTTTTACTTACTTCTCCGAATGGAGGACTTCTACTTGCTGCAACTGCTGTATGGTTTGCGTATGGAATATTGAGGCGGTGACGACGCCAAGAAGCCCCGACCCGCCTGGAAGGGCGCCTTCTTCATCAAGGTTCATTTGGATATATATATATATATATATATATATATATATATATATATATATATATATATATATATTATCTACTGGCGGTCGCCAGTAGATAGTTATAGTTACAACCTAGTTTCCATAGGAAATCTCAAAATTCTATTTTGAATAACTTTGGCGCCGGTTGACGAATCTTCGCGAAATTTTCAAATCAGCTCCGGTCAGCTCCTGTTTGGGCGATTCGTCATGCCGAGCCAATAAAAAATGGGGGTCCCAAAACGCATTTTACCCATGCTATTTTCATAGGAAATTTAGACAAAGCTACAGCCCGAACTGCTGAACGGAATTACACCAAATTTGGCAAAAAGGTAACCCTTGGTTCAGAAAGAGTCCTATTTGTTAAATGGTGTAAATCCATTCAGTAGTTCCTGAGAAATTAGAAAAAGAAAAAGTTTCGATATCTAGGGCAGCGTTGGATTTGCGAACCCTCCCAACCACGAGCTTGACTGTGATTGGCTGCCAACACTCCAAACCAGGAAGTGTTTAACAGAACAACGTCAAATCTGATCAAATTTGATCTTCAAAAATTCAATTCCATCTCTGTTTTGATAATTAACAAAATCAACAACTTTTCCCATTGCTCCATTTACTAAACCTTTTTCCACAACCACATTACACCATAAAATTACCAGACAGTTTTCTCATACATATAAAATATTTTCTAAACCAGCAGTGTTAGATATAGATTTTTCCAATGAATCCAATTTTGTTTTTAATTTTTCTGTCAAAATAATAGTAATTCCTTAATGCTCTGTTTTATCAATGTCTTCCATTTTTATTATGTGTTGTTTTTCTAGCTTCAAAAGTTCTTCATTGAATAAAGAACACTCTCTCCGGGTTGGCATTAGGCAGATTATAGATTTCTTTTCTCCAATTTTTTTGTATATTATTTCCAGAGTAACATTTTCATTTGGAAACAAGTTTGTAAGTAGTCAACTTTACAAAGCTTCTTTGCCATGTTCTGTCAATACACCAATTCTTATATCTTGAAGAATGCTTCCATAATCTTCATCACTTGCCTGTCGGATATTTTTAATAAGTTCTTTGTATTGAAAATATGACGAAATGTTTACATTTCCAATACTTCCCAAAGATTTTCTGCTGTTTTCATGCACAAGTGTTTAATAAATTGGTTGCCCTTTTACAGGAGTAACTTGCAGTAGATTGCTGAAAACGATCACATGTTTTCCTCCAAATAACACATCATATTCTGTTTTTAAAATTTGCGGCATTCTTAAATGCACAAAAGCAAGCATTAAGTTTATACCATGCTCACCTCATCAATAATCAGAAGTTTCATTTTCTTTAGTACTCTTGAAACTTCCAAACAAGCTTCTCCAGAAAGCTTGTGATATTCCAACTTGTTTTCATGTTTAACAGGTAGCATTAGTAAGCGATGTAATGTAATTCCTTTAATGTTGTGTGCTGCTAACCCAGTTGGAGCGGTTACAACACAAGATAAATGTGATTCAGTGGTTTTCTGTAAATAACTGGTCAAAACTTTAATTAAGAAACTTTTTCCTGAACCAGCTTGACCACTGATATACATTCAGATAGGTTTAAATAATGTACAGTTGCATTCTTTATTTTCAAGAAGTAAACCATGGTTGATCTGTTGTGTAACTTGCTGACATATTTCTTTCTGTTCAATATTTAGTTGCCCTTCCAAGTTTCCCAACTCCATAATATCCTGTTGAGCTTGATGCATTGCCGTTTCTACTTAACTCATAGCAATTGCTGCTTCATTTTCAAGAATTGGTTCTCCTAGTGGATCTTGACTCAGTGGAGCAGAACTCTGACTATCTTGAGAACTGTCTCTAGCAATCTCAACTGCAATACCAGCTTCTTGTTCAATTTCTTCATTCAAAATTTGGACATAATTTGGAAAAACGGTGCATTCAATGCTATCTTTACATGCATTAAAAGGATCTTCATAGCACCGAAAATCTCCAAGTAGGTCCATTTCAGTACGCCAAGGCTTGAAGAGTTGCAGAGGTGCTAAATAGAAAAATTGTCTTTTATCAGGAGTATCGCAACTCAGTTTCCTGTGATTAATCAGATTTCCTTTACTATGTTTCACCAAACATCCTTCTGAACCAATCACTGCATATTTTTCTTCATTTATGTTCTCTGTAATATTTCTCTTAAAACTGTAATATTGCATTAATTCATAGAGACATATGCTTTCAAGATGGGGACTTCTATTTGGATAGTATGTATCCAACATGTTTGTTTTAACAATATCTGTGCTTTCCGGTTCATTTAATGCTAAATATTCAATTTCTTGTATAGATTTAAGTACTCGATTTCATGTTGCAGCAAGACCTAGACTAACCTAAATGATTCCTCTTGACTTTGAATATAAACTTGAAGAGGACAACCGATCCAAACATTCGTAGGATCCAATCTCTCAATGGGACAGCATCTTCAAACCAAATCTGTACAATTTCTTACTAAGCGTCTTTTCTTGAGAAATTTCTTCCCACATTTCTTTCAACTCAGTCTTTTCAGATTTTGTTATGTATGACGTTACATACCGAGCAACAGCAATGAAATTATCCGCAACATACTGGATTCCCATATTAGCATTCCACATCGACAGAATAACTGGATTATAATCATTAATATACTTTGATTGTTCACTTCTTTTTAAATTGTAAGGTTTTTGAGAGATTTTCTAGTGACAGTATGCCTCACTGCTGACATGAAACTGTTGACTCTTCCTTTGGATATTACTGGACGTGGAAATCCAAAACAACATTTGGTATAAAACTTTTCCTTCGACTTGTATTTCCGTCGACAGAATTTGCCACATCGATGAGTTTGGAACCGTAAAACTTGTTGTCTTAAGCTGTTTTCTTCTCTTGTTTTTGGTACAGCACATGTAACATAGTCTTCAATAAAAGATAAACCAGTCTCATCTGAATCAGTTCCAAATGTGGGTGCATCCTTGATCCATAAAAACATATGTATATGAGGATTACCTCTAGCTTGATACTCCTTTCTCCAAAAGAAATCAATAACTTCCCCAAGATGAAGATTGTTTTTATTTCAGATAAAAGACATCATAACTTGAAACGTATAATTAAAATATCTGCACACATTTACAGGATCCAAGGAACACAGTTCTCCAGGTGTCTTGAATTCAATGTTTTTAATATTTGAGTTTGCTTCTCGAACAAATTCAAGAAAATTGTCCCATGCATATTCAGCACAGCTTAGCGGAACAAACCATGTAGGAGTTCCCAAGTTCCTTAACATACATTTAAGTTCACCATGACGACGATACCAATACACATTAGTACCACGCTGACATGCCATCAAATTAACCAATTGAGATTCTAAATGATCATCTCTCTGGTGTACTTTGTCCATGAGTTCATTTGCAGAAACATTTTGAAGATGAACTACTGTTTTCAATATGTGGTTGACTGCATATGAAAGTCCAGACAAGTCACTTTCAAACAAAAGATGAAATATATAAGGGATACATTGTCGAAATCTTGGCTCTTCTGAGTACAATCTTGTTGTCCGATATTCTGATGCGGGAATCTGTACTGGTCGTTCGTCATATCGTCCACCTTTTCCAGTGGGGAAGAGATGTGGAAAACAAAAAGCTTCCAAACTTTTTCCCAAACACTCATGGGACTCCCCTTCGCTTTCGTCATTCAGAATAATTCAATAGTATTTCCCATCACTTCTTTAGAATGTAAAGGATGTACACTATAATGTTAATACATTTCTTCACTTTTAGACATGTCCACTTTTTCAATTTGGCCACTTGAATTTTCGCTATCATCTACTAAAACTATTTTTTCTTCTTCCACATACACATTTTTGTAGTAATCATTGTTTTTTATGAGATATAACGTAGCCTTTTGCACTTTGCTCACATCTACTAATTCTTGCCATATTTTCCAACTCTTTTTAGGTACACCAATAACTGGAATAACAATAGGTTCAGTTTCCTCTTTCTCTACACCAATAGTTTCAATGTTTTTCTTTAAATCTAAAGGTAAATACACAACTCTTCCTTTTAATCCTCTCTGTAAATCTGTGGGAGACAACTTACCTGTTTTAGGCTCCCTACGAACAATAGCCTGAAACAGGTGCACAGATTGAATCAGAATGGACTCTGAAGCATTTAAATTTATCAGCTCTGGGGGAATAGCTACCAACTCTAGGTTATTATGTACAGCTCTAGCTGGCATTTAGTTTTCCTCTAATTTGGTATAACAATATTTACAAATACGTTAATTACTTCCCAAATCAAAGCAATCTTCTACCAACAAAGAAGTTGCATATTCCTTCCACTTCATTGTTTTCTTTTTCACTTTTTAAATACAGATCAGCATTCCTAGTTTGATTTTTATAGTGAGTTTGTCTACATCAAATACAAACATAATTTGGTCTTTCACAACAAATTACCTTAAACTTTGTAATTTCTTCTTCAAACTTCTCAGTACTACTATCTTGCTCGTCTTCTTCAACACCTACTTCTATCAATGTCTCACTTTGTGTACACTCTTGTTCAGGACCAAAGTAACAAAATTCTATTTCATCACAAACTTTTTTTTTACATCTGATACTGACCTATGCAAAAGAGCACAATTGAAATCACTTAAAATTATTGCTGGACTTTTTGCATAGTACAATCTTCTGATTAACTTCCTCATTTGAAAGTGATGTACTGATAACATTCTGAAATGATGAAAAACACTTTGACACACTTTTCTAGAAAGACAAGCCAGAGAATGACCTTGCAAACAAGTATTTATTCTCACTTTGCAAGGATCTAGACTTTGCAGCATCTTAATTTTTTCTTTAACGCTTTTGTTACTGTATGCTCGTAAAAAATTCCGTAAAATATCAATAGACTCCTTTCGTATACTACAAATACTACTACAATCCCAAATATACACTGGGGCTTTAGTACGTCTCCCTAGAACTTCAACAGCTATCACTTCTTCTACATCTCTAGGAACCATCTTTTCTTTTTCAATTGCACAACCATTCTTCACTTCATAAGCACGACCACTGGTATCAACTGTGTGAACTAATGTATTGGTTTGAAAATAGCTCTCTTCATTAACAAAAGGCTCTGAACTTGAAGTGTGTTTCCAATCACCCAAAAAAAAATCACAAACGTTAGTTCTGTTAATTAGTCTCTTCTTTTTACTTTTGGTCTTCATAAAACGTATTGGCTTATCTAATGATCGAATTCTGTTTAAAACTAAAATGAATAATTTCCTTTTTATTTCAAAAGCCTTTTCAACAATAGTTTCAATCTGTTTCTTTTTTATAAAATGCTGATCTTTTTTCATATTTCTGGCCATCTTTTAATAAATTTACTACTACTCTATTGTGAAACATTCTTTTCCTTATTTCATCAAATTGATTATTTCTCCTCTTACCTTAGATTGTTTTTTTAGAACATGATTTGCCATTAATTTGTCCTTTTTTCCTTTCATTCTTCTTTCTTCTTGAGGTATTCTTTCTATTTTCTACATTGTGCAAACTGTTTCTAGTCCTTGAAAGTCGTTTAATAAATTCTTTTGTTCTCTTACCAAAATACTTTTTCTTTTTACCCACATGCTGTAGTTCATCCAATTTTTGCTGATGTCTTTTCTTTAAATAATATTCTTTCTTTTCTTTTTTTCCTCTTTACTGTTTGGTTAGTCATGGTAAGTCTTTTTTAATGGTGATGAAGAATACCTGTAAAAAGATTTTTTTTATATTATTAATATAATTCTATAAAATATACCATTCTATTACTAAACAAACACGTTCTACATAAACACAAATTAAATGCTTTGTTTAGAAATCACAATGCATTTGCTGCACTACACAGGTACTGCCTGGATAATTGTAGGAGTGAATGAGTAGTATGTAGGTGTTTAGAGGACTGCATGGGCAGTGGACCGGGGATTTTAATAGTGCATGTATTAGTGCCTGGGTCATTGCATGAGTACATGGGTAGTGACTGGATGATTAGAGTACTGCAAGGAGAGTGCATGGTGAATTTATAAGTGCTTGGGTTTTGGCGCAGTGATTGGATAAGGACATGGGACTGGCTGGGTGATTGGAGGAGAGCATAGGAAGTAACAGGGAGATTACTGAACTGTATAGGTAGTGGACAAGGGATTGTGGAAGTGCATGAGTTAGTAACTGGATAATTGCATGAGTACATGGGTAGTGACTGGATGATTAGAGTACTGCAAGGAGAGTGCATAATGAATTTATAAGTGCTTGGGTTTTGGCGCAGTGAATAGATACGGACATGGGACTGGATGGGTGATTGGAGTGTAGGAGAGTAGGATCTGCTTCTTATGGTTACCACCACTTTTTGCTGATGTAACACTGTTTTTCGACTTTAGTCTGGCTGGGGCCCTGCTATCTAGTACCCCAGCCTAGCTGCTTCCTCTCTATAGATTCCATGTACCTTAGGTACACCACAGATTGGATTCTGGGGTGCCCTTATAAGTCCCTAGTATATGGTATACTATGTACCCCGGGCATAGGTACCCCAGAGGCCTACCAGGGGCTGAAGCATGTATTATGCGACCCTCCAAAATGACACCACAGGTCTGCTACTGCAGCATGAGTGCATGCACCCCTTACTGAGATATAGTTTCACTATATCTCACCATATCACTGCACTTATAAACCTATCAGTCACCCCTATGGCAGGCCTTATCAATCCTGAAGGTAGGGTGCATGGTTTTATGTGAGCGGGTGCCCATGCATGAGCAGAGCCCCTCTGCAGCCTTCATAATCTATTGTCCGGGGTTGTCTGTGATGCAGCCTGACCATATACTCTTAAGGGCATTATAACCTGGCGGGAAATGCTCACTTTGGGATGGTTGCACGGAAACATGTTGTGTTTGGTGTCAAACACCTTGGAATCATACCCCCACACCAGTAACTGGAGTGGGTGTATGATCCCACTCTTTTAGAGGGAGAGACATGACAGCACCAGTATCCCCGGTACATCACAAAATGGATGCTGCCAGCCACAGACACGAGTCTGGCCTACTGCTGCTGACTGAAACTCTGGTAGGGGAGGCCTGGACAATATGTTTCCTGTCACGGGGATACCTCCCAGACAGGCCTTAGTGGATTAGGGCTGGGTGGGAGCACTCCAGGAGAGCTTTGAAGTCTGCACTGGGGGCACATTTGGTGTCCCTGTGCATAGTCTAGCTTAAACCGGTTGCAGAGGCTACCAGCTCCTACTCTGGTGTGAAATTAGACAAAGAAAATGGGTGTAGCCACCCCTCTTTCCTGACCCTCCCATAGGTGGGTCCCCAGAGTATGTCCAACCCCTTGGTTGGGTATAAAAAAGGAACCCCTGGCTACAGGACTTTAGATTACACCTGGACGAAACTCTGATACACAAATCCTGGATTTTCAATGATCTACATGACTAGATGACTGAAGAATCTTCTTTGGAGTAAAGGAGTTACTCCTCTGCATGGCAGGCACCAAAGACGCATCTGCCCTCTTTGCATCTCTGAAGCTCACGCCAGACTCCAAAGTATTTGCAACACAGGAGGTGGATTTCCAGACTTCCTAGAGGCTTACCCTATTCACCAGCAAAGCTGAGACCCGTAGCCCTCATGGGTACCGTTGAACCGGAACCCCTGGACACCGTGCACATTTGCAAGTGTATCAGCATCTCGACATCCTTTGAGGCTGTGCATTGGGTTACTTGAAGCCCAGACCCCGAGCACCTTTTGCACCAAAGATTGCTGGCCTACACTCCACGAGTGTTCCGTGAGCCATCCCTTTGTGTTTTCACTTGAGGTACCTTCACGATCCCTGGTCCATTGACTGGTGGGTCCCTGTGAAGGCATCTCTTACTTCAATTGGGCTTCCCTGGTTGCTACAGATGTGCCTCTCCATTGCTTGGGGAGTCCCCAGGACCTTGCTGGTCCGCACCGAAGCATCTTTCATCTTCCTGCGTGGGTTACTGTTACCAAGGCGTGTTGTGTCCAATTCGGACACCAACGCTGCAGCACTCGCTATCCTTTGTGGGACAGCTCGAATTCAGCTCCTGGTTGTCCTTGATACCTTCTGGTCCTTGTGGCTGAAGAGTCAAGCTTCCCCTCCTTGTACCTGAAGCACCCGGCATCGGTGGGCATTCGTCTATCGTGCCCCTGGTCACTGGCAAGTGACCCAGACTCTGTCCCCTCTTCTTTCCGGTTCTTAACATCTTCGATCCAGGCTTTGAACTCTTCGGACACTTCTCCTCTTCCCGGCAGCAGCACTTTTCAGTATCCTGCCAATGAAAACGATGACGCGACCCGACACCATTTGACACCTATGCCCCCGGCTTCCCTGGGTGAGGTAACACGAGTACTCCGGTGCTCCCGTGGGTGTTGGCCTTAGAACCATCTAAGTCTAAACGGGTTTGTTCCTAGTCCACTCCTAAGTGTCCTTAAACTTTAAATTTCTAACTGCGACTTTCCCCATAGAAGCTAACAGAGCTTGCAGCTGTGTTCACACACTGCACACTTCTCCCGTGGGTCCCCTGTGTCACTACCTTGGGTGGTTTGTTGGGGTCCCAGCGATTCTACAGGCTCTAGGCCTTGTGTCTAGTCTAGTCGTGGTTCTTATACCACTTTCTTAATATATGGTTTGGCTCACCCCTAGGGCCTATCGTATATTGTGCTAATTTACTGTGATATTTGAAGTGTAACATATGTGCTTTGACCTCTAGCCTCATAAAGAGACTAGTAGGGTGTGTTTAGTAAAAAATACATATACTTTATATATATATACCTGGTGTGGTTCTCCTTTCATTTAGCCATTAAATAGATTATAGACTGGTAAAACAAGCTGCTTTACATTCCTTCAAGACTTAGCCTGAAAGCTGCTCTCCATAGCTACCACTAGGATAGCTTTCAAATAAGGTTGTCTTTAACCTATCATCAATAAGGGGTTGTTTGGACTGGTGCAAGGTGCCCACTATAACTAGTGGACAGCATATATAAGGCCAACTTCTCACATAGAGGACTGCATAGGTACTAACAGGGAGATTACTGAACTGTATAGATAGTGCTCAAGGGATTGTAGAAGTGCATGAGTTAGTGCCTGGCTCATTGCGTGACTACATGGGTACTGACTGGATGATTATAGTACTGCAAGGAGAGTGCATGGTGATTAGCCAAGAGTTGCCAAAAGTTTCTCTAAGTTCTAGTCAGCTCCATACCTTAGAATGAGAGAGGTTGGAATCTCTTTCCTGGACTCAATAGTCTAACCCCCCGCAGGGGAAGTCATAGAGAGCTCTGGAGCTGGATTCTCTGCAAGGAGGATGGCAGCGTCAGATCAGTGCATCAGGCTGGAACTCGATCTCCTTCCGAACTTGCCGTGGCGAACCGCGTAGTCTGGGTTGGATCGAATACTCAGGGATCCGCAATTTGCCAGGGCAAGGGCTGGTATATTTATACCTTGAAGGTGTCTAGGAATGCCAGTATTGACGTAAAAGTCGGGCAGAGGAATGTCATGAATGAACTAGGGGTGGGCGGAATTTGCGTAATCGCGTTACGCAAATCTCCGCGAAACGGTAAAAAATCTCCGCGAACACGCAGAAATTCCGCGAACACGCGGAATTGCTTCTTTGCGATGCTTTTTTCCTGTTCACAATCGCTGTTTGCGTGCTCGGGGAGAAATAGCTCGCGAACAAGCATTTTGGGAACGCGAACAAGCAAAAATTTCGCGCAGTCGCGGAAAGCGGAATTTTGTGCAATTTCGCGTTCTCCGCATAACGCGAAATTACCAAAATTCCGCAAATTCCGCGAACGGAACGGAATATGCCGCCCAGGCCTAGAATGAACCCCTAAGGAATAGATGCTCATGCATACTTAATGAGTTCTTGGAGAAATCAATATTCAAGCTGAGGGAAATTCCTAAAGGCTTAAGGGTTTGGTTTTCCAAGAATTCGTTGTGACGTGGATGGATGGATGTAGGTGGCCATGCCTGTATTTGGTTTGTACAGACAATGTCTAAATAAGGGCCGGGTTTCTATGTCCAAATAAGGGCAATGTGAATTGTACCTATAAAAAGGCATAAATCGGGAAACCTATATACGGAATCTAAATCTGCACAAAACAGAGAGTGCATGGTGAATTTATCAGTGCTTGGGTTGTGCCACAGCGATGGGATAAGGACATGGGACTGGATGGGTGATTGGAGGAGTACATAGGTAGTAACAGGGATATTACTGAACTGTATAGGTAGAGCTCAAGGGATTGTAGAAGTACATGAGTTAGTGTCTGGGTCATTGCATGAGCACATGGGTAGTGACTGGATGATTAGAGTACTGTAAGGAGAGTGCATGTTGAATTTATAAGTGCTTGAGTTTTGGCACTGTGATTAAATAAGGACATGGGACTGACTGGGTGATTGGAGGACTGCATAGGTAGTAACATGGAGATTACAGAACTGTGTAGGTAGTGCTTGAGT
Organism: Triturus cristatus; assembly: GCF_964204655.1. Taxonomy (NCBI): domain Eukaryota; kingdom Metazoa; phylum Chordata; class Amphibia; order Caudata; family Salamandridae; genus Triturus; species Triturus cristatus. The sequence continues at coordinate 223,741,951 of NC_140584.1, forward strand.
TAGTATCTGGGTCTATGCATGAGTACATGGGTAGTGACTGGATGATTAGAGTACTGTAAAGAGAGTGCATGGTGAATTTATAAGTGCTTGGGTTTTGGCCCTGTGATTAAATAAGGACATGGTACTGGCTGGGTGATTGGAGGACTGCATAGGTAGTAACAGGGAGATTACTGAACTGTATAGGTACTGCTCAAGGGACTGTAGAAGTGCATGAGTTAGTGCCTGGGTGATTGCATGGGTGTTGACTGGATGATTAGAGTACTGCAAGCAGAGTGCATGGTGAATTTATAAGCGTTTGAGTTTTGGCGCAGTGATTAGATAAGGACATGGGACTGGCTGAGTGATTGAATGAGTGCATAGCTAGTAACAGGGAGATTACTGAACTGTATAGGTAGTGCTCCAGGGATTGTAGAAATGCATGAGTTATTGCCTGGGTCATTGCAGCACTACAAGGAAAGTGCATGGTGAATTTATAAGTGCTTGGGATTTTGCGCAGTGATTAAATAAGGACATGGGACTGACTGGGTGATTGGAGGAGTGCATAGGTAGTAACAGGGAGATTACTGAACTGTGAAGGTAGTGCTCAAGGGATTGTAGATGTGCCTGAGTTAGTGCCTGGGTCATTGCATGGGTGTTGACTGGATGATTAGAGTACTGCAAGCAGAGTGCATGGTGAATTTATAAGTGTTTGAGTTTTGGCACAGTGATTAGATAAGGACATGGGACTGGCTAAGTGATTGAAGGAGTGCATAGCTAGTAACAGCGAGATTACTGACCTGTATAGGTAGTGCTCAAGGGATTGTAGAAGTGCATGAGTTAGTAACTGGGTCATTGCATGAGTACATGGGTAGTGATTGGATAATTAGAGTACTGCAAGGGGAGTGCATGGTAAATTTATAAGTGCTTGGGTTTTGGCGCAGTGATTAGATAAGGACATGGGACTGGATGGGTGATTGGAGAAGTGCATAGGTAGTAGCAGGGATATTACTGAACTTAATATGTAGTGCTCAAGGGATTATAGAAGTGCATGTGTGAGTGCCTGGGTCATTGCATGAGTACATGGGTAGTGACAGGATGAATAGTGTACTGCAAGGAGAGTGCATGGTGAATTTATAAGTGCTTGAGCTTTTGCGCAATGATTAGATAAGGACATGGGACTGGCTGGGTGATTGGACGATGCAAAGGTATTAAAAGGGAGATCACTGACCTCTATAGGGAGAGCTCAAGGGATTGTAGAAGTGTATGAGTTAGTGCCTGGGTCATTGCATGAGCACATAGGTACTGAATTGATGATTAGAGTGCTGCAAGGAGAGTGCATGGTGAATTTATAAGTGCTTGGGTTTTGGCGCATTGATTGGATAAGGACATATGACTGGCTGGGTGATTGGAGGAGTGCACGGGGAGTGACAGGGAGATTGCTGGACTGCATAGGAAGTGCTAAAGGGATTGTAGAAGTGCATGAGTTAGTGCCTGGGTTATTGCATCAATACATGGGTAGTGACTGGATGATTAGAGTACAGCAAGGAGAGTGCATGGTGAATTTATAAGGGCTTGGGTTTTGGCACAGTGATTAAATAAGGACATGGGACTGGCTGGGTGACTGGAGGACTGTATAGGTAGTAACAGGGAGATTACTGAACTGTATAGGAAGTGCTAAAGGGATTGTAGAAGTGCATGAGTTAGTGCCTGGGCCATTGCAGCACTACAAGTGTAGTGACTGGATGATTAGAATACTGCAAGGAGGGGGCGTGACTTCGCCAAGCTGTGAAATGGCCGCGCGTTAGAGTGGCTCCGCCGGCTGAGTTCATTAATCCATTCGTAATCCATAACTACTGCCCCAGGTGTGAGCCTGCTATGGAGCAAATGCCCTGGGAGTGAGGAGGTCTCAGCCGGAGGGCCTGGGGACGAACCTGGAGCGAGATTACGGACCTCGGGCGCCCGAAGCGGGTGCCGGAGTCTAGCCCCGGGCGGCAGCCGGAAGCATGGACTGCGGAGAGTCGCCGGAGCCATGCTGAGAGGCCCGGTAAAGATAAAGAGGGTCGGCGGCGCTGAAGACGACGCGGGACGTCCCGCTAAGGAGAAATACCGGCACCAGTATTCAAAGTAAGTGCGCGCACGGCGCGCGGCCTCTGCAGCCACTGGAGTTTGCAGCCATCATAGAGGATGTTCCGGCCGGAAAGCATGCTGACTGTCTAGATTACTTGGTGATTGTGGGCAATGTAGAGCAGGTGCTGGCATAATGGGGCCGGGATCCGCTGGCGCATAGCTGAGATGGTCGTCCCCATGCCATAACGGCATCCGGAGCCTGGGCCTGCCGGAGGAGCCTGCATGAAACGGCGGCAGATATAGCGGTGCGAGTCTAGCGGATGGTCCGGACTGGGGATCGCTGCCTTGTGCCGGTGTCCTGGGACCTCTGAGTGAGGGCGGAGGGCTACTGACCCCAAAGTAACAGTTCAGAGAGGGAGCTATAGTGGAAGCGGACATTTCTGGAAAGCCGTGGAACAGGGCCTGTTCTTACAGCTGCGTCACTGGCAGCAGCTGGTGTAGGAGGCTGCACTAAACATATCACATTCCTGGGCAGTGGCAAAGCCAGCAGACAGATGAGGATATGATGCATGTGGCGCTTTGACACGGTCCAGAGAGACTGCCGCGAACTGCCGTACCGTAGGAAATGCCACGTTAAGGCAGACGGTGGTCTCCGTGTGGTGCGCTGTCGGGCTGTGTCTCCTTGTTGACCCACGGCACCGGAACATAACTGGCACGATCGGGAACGGCCGAGCCTTGCATGGTACTGTGCGTCCTGCCCTGCTGAGGTACTGGAGACTATCCCTGGCAACTGATTGTAGGATCTGATTCGGACTGCGACTTACGCCTAGAGGGGGACAGTCACACAAGAAGTCCACTACTCCATAGCCAATATAGCCACCAGAACTAAAAAAACGGCTAAGATGGGGAAGCCTGACACGAGGCGACCCCGGATCACATTCGAAAAAAAGTCTAACAAGGCGATAGAGGGTGAATCTAGCCAGCAGGGCCGAGAGGCGGAAGAAGGGGCTTCGGCGATGCCACCGGAAGAGAACATCCAGGCTATGTTAAAAGATCTGAAATCAAGTCTCCAAGGCCTCGACGCCAAGATGGATTCCCTTGCAGAAAGAATGGACAGGATAACACAAAGGGTGGAAAAACAAGAAGGCCGTATGAACATAATGGAAACTAGAGTAACGGAGGTAGAAGAGGGGCACACAGAATTGGACAAAAAACTGCGAGAAATGGATGGGGTGTTGCACGTCATTAAGCTAAAGAATGAGGATTTGGAAGCCAGGTCGAGGTGGAACAACGTACGCATCACGTGCATTGCAGAAACTACAGACATACAAAATATGGAACAATAAGTAGAGACCATGATGAGAGAGCTCTTCGGCCCCGCCCTGTCCGCCATGTTCCTCATAGAACGGGCCCACAGAACGCTGGGTCCTAGGCTGCGGCCGGGGGCGCAGCCGAGACCCATACTGGCAAGAGTCCTCAACTATAGAGACCGGGACATGATCCTCATAATGGCGTGTGAAAAAGGAGACATACAGCGGCAATAACATAGCCATGTATCCAGACTTCACGCTACAGGTGCAAGCAGACCGCAGAGAATTCATGCCAGCCAAAAAGATATTTCAGCAGATTGGCACTAAGTACTCGTTGATCTACCCTGCCAAGCTGCGGATCCAGGGCCCTGGAAAACCCTCCTTCTTTACGGATGTGAAAGCTGCTTTGGCATACGCAAAACAGATGGCAAAGGAACAGAGACAGAGAACGCCATCGGAGAATCCGAATGCGGAAAACAATCTGAGTGACAATGACTGAGAGACCCAACTCATAACGCTGAATGTTCAGATAAGTACACCATCTGAGATAACATATGGCCAGGTTGCTGATGATTAGGATGTCTTCTGTCTGTTCACTCATGCAGGGTTTCTATGCTACTATCCCTTTAAGTTCCCGACCTCTCAGGTGCACAGGCTTAAGCTGCTGAAGGCACATAATGGATCGGGTTTAATATTGGGGCCGTAAGTGTAACACTCGGCCACCCTGCCATGAGCGCAGGGTTGTTATGCTGGCGGACCCATGTTCCCCATGGGATGATTCCCTTTGAGTTCCACATGTGGAGTTATTGTTCACAGTTGAGGGGAGTTGGGGGGGACATCACAACCTGTTTGGGGGTTGGTGTGGGAGGGAAGGGGGGGACTGGGGTGGGGTTTTTCTGGATGCCTGCTAGATTACGAATGTACACCCAATAGTCGATGAAGGGTACGTTGTGTGGTGGTTACTACAACTGGTCAAGGAAGTGTCAATGGCACAGACAGCCAATGGTCGGAGAAATTGCTGACCATTCATCTGTGGAGCCCTGCGCCGCCTATATATTGTAAGCAACTCACGTCTTGTCCCACACTATTACACAGCTGAAATGTATCACATGGAATGTGCGTGGCCTTAACGACCACCGTAAGTTGAGATTGGTGCACTCATACCTCTCTAGACATGGAGTGGACATATGTCTACTGCAAGAGACACACCTGACGGTGGGCACGGTGAGCATGCTCCGGAACAATAGATGGGAGAAGTGGTGGACGGGGGGTACTCCAACTACTCTCGGGGAGTGGCTATATTGATACGCAGGGGGCTACAATGGCGTACACATCAGGCAACGATTGACAGGGAGGGATGGTACATCCTATTGCAAGGTACGCTGTATAACACACCCACGGTGATAATAAACAAGTATGGCCGAAACTCGGACGCACCCGTTTTTTTTCAAAATATCAGACACTTAGTCCAATCACTGACTAATACCACTGTTATTTGGGGTGGGGATTTCAATGTGGTTCTCTCGGATGCGGAGGACAGGCAGGGTGCGACAAGGGAGCATCATCCGAGGGCGGCCGCAACACTACAAGACATAATCTCGGACTTGCATTTAGTGAATTCATGGAGAGCGTTGCATCCCACAATCCGAGAAGGCACCTGCGTGACACAACACCGTAGTACCTGGTCGAGGTTAAATTATTAGTTAATATCTAAAGATATGCACGCCTGGGTCATAGCAGCCGAGCACCACCCACGCACATTATCGGATCACTCACCAGCATTGCTGACATTCAAAGTGCCAAGCCCGTACATAACTCCGTTCAGTTGGAGGTTCCCTTCAGGGGCACTACTAAATCAAGTCTTTAGGGAAGAACTATGGGGGAAAAGAGAAGGTTATTTTACACTGAACAAGGGAACGGTGGAGTCACCCGGTATGCTTTGGGAGGCTTTCAATGCGGTGGTGAGGGGGGACTGCATAGCACTAAAAACAGAGGTACTTAGAGATATACGCACCACATTGCAGAAACTGGAACGAGAACTCGGAGAACTGGAGTGTACGTGGACACAATCCCCATCCCCGGCCATTGCAGCACAGATTTGGTCTAAATTGTCGGAATTTCAGGCAGAGGTGGAGAGGGAAACAAGATACTTATACAAGCATGCACAGGCGCTGCATTACGGGGAGGGGGACAGGGCTGGGAGGACACTAGCAGGACTCCTCAGGCCACCAAAGGGGACGGATTACATTACTGAGATGCGCGTGGCTGATGGAGAGATGGTTAGAAGTAGAACGCCGCCAGAAATCTTACACACAATGGCACGATATTATGAAACACTATATGCTTCAAAGTCTAACCCTTCACAGTCAGATATAGAGGATTATCTGGACACCGTAGCTCTGGCATGGTTCAACGACAGCACAGTAGAAGACGTTAAGAAGGTAATAAGTGGAATGCCGGCGGGGAAGGCTCCGGGGGCTGACGGGTTTACTGCGGCCTTCTACAAGGAGTACTCTGATCTGCTGGCTCCGTGTCTGTTACAGGTTTACCTAGAGGCAGTGGAGACAGGTATTCTCCCTCCCACGCTACGAGAGGCTACAATAGTCGCTCTGTTGAAACCTGAAAAGGATCCGGCTGCACCTGACTCCTACCGTCCACTCTCTCAAATAAATCTTGATGCTAAGATTTATGCTAAAGTCATTGCCAACAGGCTGCAACCAATGATGCCGCAGATAGCATTGCCTGACCAGTCTGGTTTTATACCAGGTCGTTCAACCGCCCATAACTTAAGGACGCTCTTTGATCTTTTGCACTATCTAGCTCCACATGTGCAAGCGGTTGCTGCACTTTTAGGCGCCACGAAGGCGTTTGACTCCTTGGAGTGGAGGTTTCTCTTTTTCTGCTGTCCCGCATGGGGTTTAGCCCTTTATTTCTCAAACAGATTCAGCTGCTATACACGGATCCGGTGGCACGGGTCAGAGTAAATGGGCAAATGTCAGAACCTTTCGCCATAACAAGGCGGACTAGGCAGGGATGTCCGCTTTCGCCGCTGTTGTTCGCTATCGCAACGGAGCCACTGGCGACCAGTCTTCGCCAGCACCATGCTCATAGAAGCATAGGGTTCAAGTCCAGAGGGGTGTTGATCTCAATGTACGCGGATGATATGATAATATAATTAGTAAATCCCAAGGAGAATTTTGTAGAAGTCATGCGATAGTTAGTCCGTTATGGCGGACTCACAGGAATCCAGGTAAACTGGTCAAAAACCGTGATCTTCCCACTTACTGAAGATACCACTCAGGTTGACACGGAATTCCCAATACAGTGGGCTGTGGTGGAAGTTAAATATCTGGGAATACGGGTGAGCAGATCGCTGCATGAAATTTGGCCGACTAAATACGGTACACTGATGGACTGGATAGAAAGCAAAGTAAAGAAATGGAAACAATTACCATTGTCATTGAATGGACGAATAGCTATTACAAAAATGGTGATCCTGCCCAAACTTCTACATTTCTTCATAAACATACCGATGCCGCTTAATACGCACTTATTTAGGACACTAAGATCCCATAGTCTCGAACTGGTGTGGGCGGGCAGACAGCCCAGAGTATCGTGGAAGCTGTTGACATTACCATTTACCCAGGGTGGCCTGGGGGCACCTGATTTCGAACTGTATGCCTACAGCACTCAGGCACAAATTTTGCATTTCTGGCAGCACCCCACGCCCTTTCAACCACACGTGGCGGTTGAAATTGATAGAGTAGCTCCTCTCCCGCTGAATGTGGCATTATACCAGCCCTACAAAAGACCACACTTAGAAATAGACATGGCAGAGACCATGAGGTGGGCCTGGAGAGGACTAGCACATAGGGCCCATATCGGGGAATTGTATGCTCCATCCATGCCACTGGTCGACAATTCATTGCTCAATCCTTTCACGGATAAAGCAATCGCATCACGAGCTAAAGCGCATGCGTTGGAAAAGGGAGGCGACTTATATCCAAAAGACACATTCATAACCCTACAACAGATGTGTAAATCATGTGCACCCACAGCATCGGACACGCTTCTGTATTATCGGATCAGGGCCGCCTGCCGGGCCAGATACGTGTCCTTTCCACAGGTAGCTACTGCATTGCCCGTGTTGGAAAATGTTTTGGCAAGTCCATCACCTCGCAAACTGATGACACGTATCTACAATATAATGCAGAAAGAATCGCCGGTCATTACATGCACATCAAGGGCAGAGTGGGAGAGTGAACTGAACCTGGCTATCACGGACAGGCAATGGCAGTACTGTTGTTCGCAGTTGCAAGAACTCTCACCTAATTACAGATTGTGGTTAATCCACTTTAACTTCCTGCATAGGCTTTATTGCATGCCCTCTCAGTCGCATCGTATGGGTATCTACCCGGACGTGAGATGTTGGAGATGTGGGGCTCCGGGAGCCACGTTTTCACACTTGCCATGGGTCTGCGGACCGATGGCAAAATTCTGGGAGGAAGTCATTGAGCATGTCAGGCAAATCACTAACAATCTGCTAAAGGCCACCCCACTGACGGTACTATTGGGCTTTATATCCGAAGTTCCGAAGAGCTCCAGGAAGCTCACGGCCATGTTGCTACTATTGGATAAGAGACAGGTGGCAATTCATTGGAAGAAGCAGCAGCCCCCTACAATAGTTGCCTGGGTGAACACTGTCATTTATTGTAAAGACCAACTTTCAAACTATTGGGAGCTAATGCCTAGCAGATCCAGACCTAAGGACATTTGGAGACCATTTGTGGCTTGGTTGGGAGCAGGGGTTGTCGGACCTTCTAAGAACCTAAACGGCATAGAATCACTGACCACACAGTGCAGTGGTATTATGGTCAATTAATAGGGGCTGAAACGCGGAGAGGGGAGTGAAGAGATGCTGGATCCGCAAAGTTGTGCCATAGAGAAAAGAGAAAGAACGGTTGGGGTTAGATAGTCACACACACCACACGACAAATAGGGTGACACCATAGATCTTTGGGTAGAGCAGGAGGGGTGGTAGGGGGGGAAGTTATTAGAATAAGATTTCTTGAGTACAGAATCCTGTTACAATCTGTATTAGTACTACTAACGGATTGAGAGGAGCGCGGCATCTACGTACTTCCAAGCACTGTCGGCCTGATGGGTTGTAGGCAAAAAAGCTGTGTAATAATGCCAAGATACTTACATAATGCTAGCTTCTGGCCTCCGGGTTGTAGGCAAACAGCTGTGTTGATATAAATTGTCTAATAAAAAAAAAAAAAGTAAAAAAAAAAAAGAATACTGCAAAGAGAGTGCATGGTGAATTTATAGGTAGTGCTCAATGGACTGTAGAAGTGCATGAGTTAGTGCCTGGATCATTGCATGGGTTTTGACTGGATGATTAGAGTACTGCAAGCAGAGTGCATGGTGAATTTATAAGTGTTTGGGTTTTGGCGCAGTGATTAGTTAAGGACATGGGACTGGCTGAGTGTTTGGAGAAGTGCATAGGTAGTAGCAGGGACATTACTGAACTGTATATGTAGTGCTCAAGGGATTATAGAAGTGCATGTGTGAGTGCCTGGGTCATTGCATGAGTACATGGGTAGTGACTGGATGATTAGGGTACTGCAAGGAGAGTGAATGGTGAATTTATAAGTGCTTGGGTTTTGGCGAAGTGATTAGATAAGGACATGGTACTGACTGGGTGAATGGAGGAGTGCATAGGTAGTAACAGGGAGATTACTGAACTGTACAGGGAGTGGTCAAGGGATTGTAGAAGTGCATGAGTTAGTGCATGGGTCATTGCATGAGTACATGGGTAGTGAGAGGATGATTAGAGTCCTGCAAGGAGAATGCATGGTGAATTTATAAGTGTTTAGGTTGTGGCGCAATGATTAGATAAGGACATGTGACTGGCTGGGTGATTGGAGGAGTGGATAAGTAGTAACAGGGAAATTACTGAACTGTATAAGTTGTTCTCAAGTTATTGTAGAAGTGCATGACTCAGTGCCTGGGTCATTGCATGGGTAGTAACAGGGTGATTAGAGTACTGCAAGGAGAGTGCATGGTGAATTTATAAGTGCTTGGGTGTTGGCGCAGTGATTAGATAAGGACATGAGACTGGCTGGGTGATAGGAGGACTGCATATGTAGTAACAGGGAGAATACTGAACTGTATAGGTAGTGATGAAGGGATTGTAGAAGTGCATGAGTTAGTGCCTGGGTCATTGCATTACTACATGTGTACTGACTGGATGATTAGAGTGCTGCAAGGAGAGTGCATTTTGAATTTATAAGTGGTGGGCTATTGGCGCAGTGATTAGATGAGGACATGAAACTGTCTGGGTGATTGGAGGACTGCATAGGTAATAACAGAGAGATTACTGAACTGTATAGAAGGTGCTCAAGGGATTGTAGAAGTGCATGAGTTAGTTCCTGGGTCTTTGCATGACTGCATGGGTCATGACTGGATGATTAGAGAACTGCAAGGAGAGTGCATGGTGAATTTATTAATTCTTGGGTTTTGGCACAGTGATTTGGTAAGGCATGGCTGGGTGATTGGAGAAGTCCATAGGTAGTAGCAGGGACATTACTGAACTGTATATGAAGTGCTCAAGGGATTATAGAAGTGTATGTGTGAGCTTCTGTGTCATTGCATGAATACATGGGTAGTGACTGGATGATTAATGTACTGCAAGGAGAGTGCATATTGAATTTATAAGTGCTTGGGTTTTGGCGCAGTGATTAGATAAGGACATGGGACTGGCTGGGTGATTGGACAAGTGCAAAGGTAGTAAAAGGGAGATCACTGAACTGTATAGGGAGAGCTCAGGGGATTGTAGAAGTGCATGAGTTAGTTTCTGGGTCATTGCATGAGTACATAGGTACTGACTTGATGATTAGAGTACTGCAAGGAGAGTGTATGGCGAATTTATAAGTGCTTGGGTTTTGCCGCAGTTATTAGATAAGGACATGGGACTGGCTGGGTGATTGTAGGAGTGCATAGGTAGTAACAGGGAGATTACTGATCTGTGCAGGTAGTTCTCAAGGGATTGTAGAAGTACATGATTTAGTGCCTGGGCCATTGCAGGAGTACATGGGTAGAGACGGGATGATTAGGGTACTGCAAGGAGAGTGACTGGTGAATTTATAAGTGCTTGGGTTTTGGTGCAGTGATTATATACCGACATGGGACCGACTGTGTGATTGGAGGAGTGCATAGGTACTAACAGGGAGATTACTGAAATGTATAGGGAGTTGTCAAGGGATTGTAGAAGTGCATGAGTTAGTGCATGGGTCATTTCATGAGTACCTGGGTAATGACTGGATGATTAGAGTACTGCAAGCAGAGTGCATGGTGAATTTATAAGTGCTTGGGTTTTGGCACAGTGATTAGATAAGGATATGGGACTGGCTGCGTGATTGGAGTACTGCCTTGGGACTAACAGGGAGATTACTGAACTATTTACGTAGCGCTCAAGGGATTGTAGAAGTGCATGAGTTATTGCCTGGGTCGTTGCATGAGTACATGGGTAATGACTGGATGAATAGTGAACTGCAAGGAGAGTGCATGGTGAATTTGTAGGTGCTTGGGTTTTGTCGCAGTGATTGGATAAGGACATGGGACTGCTGGGTAAATGGAGGAGTGCATACGTAGTGACAGGGAGATTACTGAACTGTATAGGTAGCGCTCAATGGATTGTCTACTATTATTAATTTATTTCCCCCGGGGACCCCATCCCCCGGGGCATGCACATTTTTTATTTTTATTTAATAAAAAGGAAGGGGGACCACGTGACCCCCCTCCCAGGCCATTTTTGGCCCCAGGGACTCCATCCCCCGGGGTATAGCCTCACAGTTGGGGACTGTGGGGGGAGCTCCAGCCTCCAATGCCCCCGTGGTCCCACCGGCTCCCCGCCTCCTGCGGGAGCCGGCATTGCTTTGCCACAAGAGGAGCTTCTGACATGCAGCTCCCCTTGTGGAAAGCAATCCTGCTTTGCTTCGTAGAAGCAAGAGCAGGTTTCCCTTCTCTCGCTTCCATGAAGCAATGCAGATATTTGCCCCACAGCTCCTGCCCTGTCATTGCAAACAGCAGTGTCCCGGGGGTGGGCACCCCGGGACACTGCAAGACCCGGCCCTGAGGGATGGCTGTCCCCAGAGCCATCGAGGGCTCCTGGAGAGGGGCTGCGCACCCCCCCTCCTTTACAGGAGGTGGTGGTCTCCGGGGCTCGGGCCCCGTATTTAAATATTAACTTCTCTACACATTAATTCACGAGTTCCCCCGGGACCAGGTCCCGGGGGCTTTTTGAAAACAACAGTCCACGCTTCTTTTTTAAAATTTTCTCGGCAGGGTTCGCGACCCCAACACGACTTCTGACATTTAAAAAAAGAATAAATATATATATAATCATTGCATGATTAAGGCAGGAATGCCAAAACGCGTCGCAAAGGATTGAAATCATTAAAACTGTGGATTTGGTGAGAATCGTTGGTGTCGGCGTCCTTTCTTTGATAGAAGACGGGAGTTGGAGGTTGATATATATATATATATATATATATATATATATATATATATATATATATGTATGTATTTTTTTTTTTGTCCCTGGGGGTCCTCGTGGGACCCCCTAAGCAACCCAAGGGGGTCAGGGTGTTACTACCCTGCCCCCTTTTCTTCATTTTACATTTTTTTTACTGTTTTCTTGTGACTCAATTCTACTGAGTCACAAGATGGCTGCCAACAGTTCCTGGTTTGGAGTGTTGGCAGCCAATCAGAGTAAAGCTCGTGCTCAGGAGGGTTCGCGAACCCACCGCGGCCATGGATATCAAAACGTATTCTTTTTCAAATTTCTCAGGAACTACTGAATAGCTCCGGTCAGCTCCTGTCATGAAAGTTTCTGGGTGATTCATCAAGCGTGGAGAGAGAACAAAGGGCATCCCAAAACGCATTTTCTCCATGTTAATTTCCCTAGGAAATTTTAGATAAAGCTACAGCCCGAACTGCTGAACGGAATTACACCAAATTTGGCAAAAAGGTAGCCATTGGTTCAGAAAGCATTCTTTTTGTTGAATGGTGTAAATCCATTCAGAAGTTTCTGAGAAATTCAAAAAATAATAAATATCAATATCTGGCTGCCATGGAGGATCCACGAACCCTATTAAGCATGAGCTTTATTCTGATTAGCTGCCAACACTTCAAACCAGAAAGTGTTGGCAGCCATCTTGTGACTTGGTAGAACCAAGTCACTGGGACCTGCCCTCAATCCACAACAGTGGTCCCACAAGGTTGGCTTGATGAATATCGCACCGTTCGTGGCCCCCTGTGATTTGCAGGGTGGTGCACTCCTCGCGGCTGGGCGGCCGCATTTTATCTGCCACGCCTTTGAGAAAGGAATCTTATTCTGAAACGCATCAGGCAGACGGCGAAGCTGCTTCATTTGACACACGGACACTGTCTATACCAGTAAAAAGCTTGAAGCTCAACATTGGTCCGAGTGCTTCCTAACGATGGGTAACTACGGAGCTTTGATTTAAAATGCGGCCACCCAGCCACGAGGAGTGCACCACCCGCGAATCACAGGCGGCCACGCACAGTGCGATATTCATCAAGCCGACCTTGTGGGACCACTGTTATGGATTGAGGGCAGGTCCCTGTGTCGAGGCACATGTTGAGTTTTATCATTGCAGGAATTTGGTGTGCAGCCATTCAGGATGTGAAGGAACCACGAGTCCCAGCATGCATGGCATTTGGTTCTGTCAGGACTGCCCAATCAGAGCATGCCATGACGCATTGATTTTCTGGGAGTAGCCGCAACTGCACACTTTGACCCGCCACGCCTTTGAGAAAGGGATCTTATTCCGAAACACGTCAGGCAGACGGCAAAGCTGCTTCATTTGACACACGGACACTGCCTATACCAATAAAAAGCTTGAAGCTCAACATTGGTCCGAGTGCTGCTTCCTAACGATGGGTAACTACGGAGCTTTGATAAAAATATATATATATATATATATATATATACATATATATATATTCACTTAAAAAACCATAGGTTTAACACATGTTATAGTTAGCTGTACATTTCACTCGTAAAAAACCAATGAAATTCCACGTTATAGTTAGATCAGGTAACTATAACTTGCGCGCCCACAATAAACTGCTGATGACGTCACATATTACATCAATCATGACATGGTCAGTGACATCACTCATGACATCAATGATGACATCTGAAATTACACATTGTGGATTGCGGTCGCGCAAGTTATAGTTACCTGATCTAACTATAACGTGGAATTTCATTGGTTTTTTAAGAGTGAAATGTACAGCTAACTATAACATGTGTGAAACCTATGGTTTTTTAAGTGAATTTGCAAGGTTTTGTAAATGATAATTCCTAACTATAACGTGTGTGAAACCTATGGTTTTTTCAGTGAATTTGTACGGTTTTTTAAATGCTAAGTTATGTATTTTTTTTTTATTTTTTTTTCTGGTTTTTCACTGTGCGCACACCCTGCGCGCACGGTGCGCTTCACGCACCGTGCGCGTGCTGTGGGCGCACGGTGCGCTTCGCGCAATGAGCGCCCACGTTGCGTAGTCCATGCCGTGCGCGCCTCGCTGTTTTATAAACATTAACTTTTTTTTTTCTCCCTTGTGGGTCCTTTAATTTATTTAATAAATGTGATTGTTACTTCTTTATTTTTTTTTTTATTTTTTTTTGCCGTGCGCGTACGGTAAGCTTACCGTACGCGCACTCCGCGATTTTTTTTAAAAATTATTAAATGTATTTTTCGTACTTTTGGGTCCTTCTTGGACCCCCTGACAAACACTAGGGGGTCTGCAACTCTCTTCATTGCCCCCTTTTCACGTTCCCCACCTTTGTTTCTCAGTGCGAGAGACAGAAAATGGCGGCCGACACTTCCTGATTTAAATGCTATTTTCTCAGGACCTACTGAACAGATTTACACCAGACCTACAAAAGGCACATCCTTGACCTGAGGACTACCTCTCTGCCAAATTTCAAGTAATTCTGTTCAGCCGTTCGGGCTGTAGCTCGGACTAAAGGTCCTATGGGAAAATGCATGGGGAAAACGCGTTTTGGGACCCCCCTTTTTTCTCAGCCCCCACTTGACGAATCCCCCCGAGACTTTCAGGGTAGGAGCGGAGCGTAGCGCCCCATTAGTTTTGAAAATTTCGCAAGGATTCGTCGACCGGCGCCAAAGTTATTCCAAATAGAATGTTGCGGATTTCCTATGGAAACACGGTCCTAACTATAACTATCTACTGGCGACCGCCAGTAGATAATATATATATATATATATATATATATATATATATATATATATATATATATATATATATATATATATATATATATATATATATATATATATTATCTACTGGCGGCCGCCAGTAGATAGTTATAGTTAGGACCGAGTTCCCATAGGAAATCTGAAAATTCTATTTTGAAGAACTTTGGCGCCGGTTGACTTATCTTTGTGAAATTTTCAAAATGAATGTGGCGCTCTGCTCAGCTCCTACCCTGAAAGTCTCGGGGTGATTCGTCAAGTGGGGGCTGAGAAAAAAGGGGGGTCCCAAATTTGGCAAAGAGGTAGTCCTCAGGTCAGGGATGTGCCTTTTGCATATATGGTGTCAATCTGTTCAGTAGTTCCTGAGAAAATTGCAGTTAAAAGTACATAAATATCTATATGCACGCAGTGCTCGCACGGTGCACGCACCAAATGTCCGCGAGCGTAATTCTGATTGGTGGTTAGATGTCAGTCAACATTCGAATCGGTCAAAATCAGGAAGTGTCGTACGCCATTTTGTGTGTGGCAGTAAAAAATAAAGGTGGAGAACGTGAAAAGGGGGCAGGGTAGAGAGTTCCTGACCCCCTAGCCTTTGTCAGGGGGTCCCTGAAGGACCCCGAAGGGTGAAAAAAACATTAAATTTTTTTTCAAAAAATCGCGGGGTGCGCTCATGGTGCGCGCACCCCCCAGCCGCCATTTTGAGTTTTAGAGGCAGAAGAGAGCTAAAAACACAAGTGGAGAACGTGAAAAGGGGGCAGGGTAGAGAGTTCCTGACCCCCTAGCCTTTGTCAGGGGGTCCCTGAAGGACCCGGAAGGGTGAAAAAAACATTTTATTTTTTTTCAAAAAATCGCGGGATGCACACACGGTGAAAAACCCTTGAAAAAAAAACATTTTAAACTGTTTATAAGTTTATAGAAGATATTAACTATGCTGTTCAACTTTATCCAAATAAAAAAAAAAAGAGCTGAGCCATTCCATATTACAGGATACAGTCAATCTATAACTATATACATAGGTAGTTTATTGTAAAATAAATATATAAAAAAAATAATAATACATACATAAATTAGCATTTAAAAAACCTTACAAATTCACTAAAAAAACCATAGGTTTCACACACGTTATAGTTAGAAAATAGCATTTCAAAAACCTTGCAAATTCACTTAAAAGACCATAGGTTTTACACACGTTATAGTTAGGAATTAGCATTTTAAAAACCTTGCAAATTCACTGAAAATACCATAGGTTTCACACATGTTATAGTTAGCTGGACATTTCACTTGTAAAAAACCATTGAAATTCCCCCGTTATAGTTAGTTCAGCTAAATATAACTTGCGCGACCGCAATCCACTGCTGAAGACATCACATATTACATCACTCATGACATGGTCAGTGAGATCACTGATGACATCTCAAATGACATCACTGATGACATCATCCAGTGAATATGTGTCTTTCTGGAAAAAAAATATTTTTTATATATGTATATCTAAAGGTTAATGGAAGAATAAATGGGTAAATAAGTGTCTAAATGGATGTTTTTTTTTGTAAAATTATTTGTATAACTGACTTATTAACAGTATCTTAGTGAATACAGTGATGTAATATGTGACGTCATCAGCAGTGGATTGCGGTCGCGCAAGTTATATTTAGCTGAACTAACTATAACAGGGGAATTTCAATGGTTTTTACGAGTGAAATGTCCAGCTAGCTATAACATGTGTGAAACCTATGGTTTTTTCAGTGAATATATATATATATATATATATATATATATATATATATATATATATTACCTACTGGCGGTCGCCAGTAGGTAGCTATAGTTAGGACCACGTTTCCATAGGAAAACCGCAACATTCTATTTTGAATAACTTTGGCGCCGGTCGACGAATCCTCGCGAATTTTTCAAAATAGGTGGGGCGCTCCGCTCCGCTCCTACCCTGAAAGTCTCGGGGGGATTCGTCAAGCGGGGGCTGAGATAAAAGGGGGGTCCCAAAACGCGTTTTTCCCATGCATTTTTCCATAGGACCTTTAGACACAGCTACAGCCCGAACGGCTGAACAGAATTACTTGAAATTTGGCAGAGAGGTAGTCCTCAGGTCAAGGAAGTGCCTTTTGTAGGTTTGGTGTAAATCTGTTCAGTAGATTCTGAGAAAATAGCCTTTAAATCAATATATATATCTGAGCCAGCTTACGGTGCGCTTACGGTGCGCTTACCGTACGCGTACGGTGACGTGCGCGAGCGCGATTCTGATTGGCTCTTAGATCTTAGTAAACATTCGAATCGGTCGAAACCAGGAAGCGCCGGCCGCCATTTTCTCTCTCGCTCTCAGAGTTGGGCAGCAAAAATGAAGCCCAAAAATGTCTAAAGGGGCAGTTTCTTCAGATCCTAACCACCCATCAATGATATAGGGGTCCCCAAAAACCCCCCAAGCCCCAATAAATTTTTTTTTTTTTTCGTAAAATCGTCTATTACGCTTACCGTACGCGTACGGTAAAACATTTTTTAAAAAAAAATTAGCCACACTCTCCCCACCCCGTGTGCAAATGGTGCCCGAAGGGCACTATTTGTGCATGGCGTATAACATTTATGAAATTAATAGGAATACATTTCTCAAAGATGCGCATAATATGTCCCCCATGTGCGCACGGTGCGCGAAGCACATCGTACGTACATGGCCCATCCCGCATAACGTGGGCACGCGGTGCGTGCAGCGCACCGCGTGACCACCGTGCGTGCACGGCACTAACTGCGTAAAGTGGGCGCGCGGTGCGCGAAGCGCACCGCGTGCTCACTGTGCGCGCACGGTGCGCGAAGCGCACTGTGCGCGCACGCAACGAATTGCGTTAACTGGGCACGCACGCCACGAATGGCGTAAAGTAACTTAGCATTTAAAAAACCGTACAAATTCACTGAAAAAACCATAGGTTTCACACACGTTATAGTTAGGAATTAGCATTTAAAAAACCTTGCAAATTCACTGAAAAAACCATAGGTTTCACACATGTTATAGTTAGCTGTACATTTCACTCGTAAAAAACCAATGAAATTCCCCCGTTATA